>NC_056441.1:37625762-37665762 GCF_018296145.1 Oncorhynchus tshawytscha
AAGTACACGCACAAGGAGTCACTGTTCCATCATCTCTCTGTCTCGACAGGGGCAGTGGAGTTGGACTGGGTCAGGCAGGAAAAGAATGAGGGAGAAAGAGCGGAATATTACCCAAAATAAAGGGTCAAGGGGAGAAAGGAAAGAGGGAGGAGCAGGGGTGAGGGGAGGGAGGAGTGCAGACATGCCTGTACCTGGCGGTTGACAGCTGTGTGTAGGGAGAAAGGAAAGAGGGAGGAGCAGGGGTGAGGGGAGGGAGGAGTGCAGACATGCCTGTACCTGGCGGTTGACAGCTGTGTGTAGGGAGAAAGGAAAGAGGGAGGAGCAGGGGTGAGGGGAGGGAGGAGTGCAGACATGCCTGTACCTGGCGGTTGACAGCTGTGTGTAGGGAGAAAGGAAAGAGGGAGGAGCAGGGGTGAGGGGAGCAGGGGGAGGGAGGAGTGCAGACATGCCTGTACCTGGCGGTTGACAGCTGTGTGTAGGGAGAAAGGAAAGAGGGAGGAGCAGGGGTGAGGGGAGGGAGGAGTGCAGACATGCCTGTACCTGGCGGTTGACAGCTGTGTGTAGGGAGAAAGGAAAGAGGGAGGAGCAGGGGTGAGGGGAGGGAGGAGTGCAGACATGCCTGTACCTGGCGGTTGACAGCTGCGTGTAGGGAGAAAGAGGAGGAAGAGGAGGAGGAAGAGTGGAGAAGGAGGTGGAGAGCAGCACCACGCTAGTAGGAGCTATGTTGGAGGAGCTGGACGAGAGACTGCTGGGTAGAAGAGAAGAAGGGCGGGGGGGCGGGGCTAAATCACAACCTCTCTCCTCATTGGCTTCAGGACAGGTGGTGTGCCCCAATTCTCTGAAGTGGCTTCCTTTTCGTTTGACGTAATAGGACAGCCTGGATGTAAACCAGAAGGTATGCATGGTGCTTTCACCCAGAGCCGAGATACACCAAAGACTTCGGCAAACTATTTTAGTTCGAATTTATCTCTTCCAGTGAGTAGCACATTCGACTGCTATGTAGTGTGCCAACATAAGGGCCAAACTCTGTAGAGGAGGCCATTTTAGAGTATTGAGATTCACCTTGTGATGAGCATAGAGAGCCTCACATGTACGGACATAAAAGACTACGAGGGGAGCTAGGCTGAGGGAGTGAGGGGAGGAAGTGAGAAAAACAAAAAGGGGAAATCGAAAGGAGAGTAGCGGAGCACAGGGGGCAGATCCAAAATGGAGTAGGTTGCTGCCCATTGGAGGAGAACACTGATTGGAAAGCCCTGGTGTGTACCAGGCGTGCAGCAAGTGTGACCAGGGACTGAGCCTCTTTCGCTCACTCTTTATTTCCGTCTCATCCACCCCTCCTATGATTGGGTCACGGTCCACGCACATACGCAATGGCCTTCCACCTACACCGTTCTTCCTTTCCTTCCTACTATATTTATTTCTCTCCCTCCATCCCCCTCTCCGCTGACCGTGTGACCAACAGTGTCTGTCCAGAGGCAGCAGAGGGTAAACAATCAGTGCTCTGACCAGCCAAGCCTGAACTTCCTGCCGCTGCCCTGTAACCTTGGCACTGTCAAACTCTGTCAAGCAGAGGAACGAAATGTGTGTGTGTGTGTGTTGCATCTGTCTGTTCATGTAAACTACAGTAGGAAAGGGACTTTCTATATGGAGTGTGGCAATCACTATGTACGTCAGTGTCAGTATGTGCATGGCTATAACAATGCCTCCCTCTCACGCTACGTGTGTTCCAGTAATGTGTCCATAAGAGGAAGGGGGGACAGGAGAGATGGGTGAGATTCATATACGTACCATATAACCTCCAGGCAAAACACATCTAGCCGACCCCAGACACAATTTCAAACTGCCTGATCTGACAGGGGCATTTCATTCAAGTGGATATAATCTGACTGTGTGTGTGTGTGTGTGAGTGAGCAGATCATCTGTAATTGTAGCCCTGCGGTGACATCGGAGGTCAGCCATATTTGCAAACATGAAAGCATGGTAATTGAGGCATCAACCCACCTGCCTGCGTCTGAGGACGAGAAGAGCCGGCTAATAGCCATGTTCTCATAGACTGATGAATGACGCAAGCATTCTGGGATGAGCAGTTTCCAATATATCCATTCACAATGAAGGTCAATTGGTTCACACTGGTAGGGATTCTGGTCATGGGGGTGCGTCTGCAGGATTGGGTCCGTGTGTATGGGTCAATAAGTTACAGTATGTATCTAAGCGGGTGTGTGTGGGGTCCATTAGCCGTTTAAAGCATGTCGGTGTGAAGGTGTAATTGGCCAGTGTGTGCAACATATCCTTTTGTGCGCGCGCAAGTATGGGTGGGTGAGTGTGTGTGCATGGGTGAGTGTGCGTGCGCGTGCATGGGTGAGTGTGCGTGCGCGTGCATGGGTGAGTGTGCGTGCATGGGTGAGTGTGTGTGAATGAATGAATGGAAGCTATTTCACACTCCATCTAATCCCATCTCCCAGATTAATGTGGAGCAGGAGAAAAATAGAGGGTTTGTAAAGTCAGACATCTCTTCTACACAAAGATACTGGGTGATAAGTCAGCGACTGAGTGTGTACACTGCTGTGTGTGTGTGTGTCATATGTTACCATCTTAGACTAACATTCTAATTGCCTCCATATTAGATGCACTGACTGTGATGGGCTCTGTACAAGAGTGTCGGCCAAATGGGTAAAACGCAAATGTAAGATCTGATTGCGGCCGTTCGTGTGTGTGTGTATATATAATTGTGTGTGTCTGATTGGGAGTGTGTGTGTGTGTATAATTGTGTGTGTGGGAGTGTGGAGTCTGAATGCCAACACGCTGGAGCATGTGTGATGGAGTGTGTGAGAGCGCGGGGGAGTGTGTGTGGGCGTGTGAGTTGGGATTTCTATAGACGTAGACAGATGTCAAAGTGCACAGAGCTGAAATGGCAGAGAACCACCTTCCATCTCTCCACTCAACTGAATAAAACACACAGGACTTCTGTGCACACAATGCCTATTTTGGCAAAACTTCTTGGCAACAACATGGAATTGCCCTTAAGCTACTACTCTAGTAACCATTGGTAACCATAGTGAAAGTACTCAATTGTGCATAACTGTAAATAATGTACACAAAACTATGGTTGAATGACAAAAGTAAGATCACAAGCCAAACAGGATCATTTAAATCCTGGAAACGATACAACCATTTAGCATGGCTGCCCCAGCATTGCCAATCTAAAGAGCCTTGCTAATGCTCTATATTACAGTGGCTCTGAGCTGAGCTGATTGAACATGCATTAAAGCTCTTCTCATTGTGATTACATGCTTTGAGGCAGAGTGCTTCTAGTCATTGGATTATTGTAATCAGGATTATGATGGAGTGGCATGAGCCGTGACTGAGTCTGTGTGTGTGTGTGTTTAGGAGTGTGCGTGCTTATTGTGTGCGTGCCCCATTATGGGTGTACCTTCTTCAGATGTAATTGTTTGTGTGTGTGCATGCACGTTGTGTATATCTGAATGTGTGTGCTGTGTGCATGCGTTGTGTGTGTATTACTGTGTTTAGTGTATGTCTGTTTGAGCATGTGCCGTATGTGTGTGTTCGTGCATATTGTCTGTGTATCTGTAGGAGTGTGTGTATTCATGCCTATTGTCTGTCTCTCCCTGTGTGTGTGTGTGTGTGTGTGTGTGTGTGTGTACCTTCTCCAGAGGAGCAGGCCCACTCCCATAGAGAGCAGCATGATGAGGGCGGCCACAGACACCACCACGATGATGATTACTGGGTTCTGCTCACTGGACGCCAGCGCCACTGTGGATTGGAACGGACACACACACATTGTTTAAGAGCAGGCACACGGGAGAATACACACACATACATAAAGATGACAATAAAGTGACACCCTATCACAGAGCAAAAAGAAGAGACATTTCACAGCTTGATTTCTAAATCCTGGAGCCTTGCATGTACCCCCCCCAACCCCTCCACACACACACACCTCAGTCTTTAGAAAACAGGAGGCCTCTGTGTGGGTTGTCTGGACGCCCACACGGCCCTATCCCAAGCTGCCTCGCGGCGATGGAACGAGATAGCGAGGAAAATGAGGGAGAAACGGGCACACTCACGTTCGCCAAGCGTCTGCAGCTCCAGGGGAGCGCTGTAGCCTCCGTAGTCGATGGGAGAAGGGGAGGAGGAAGAGGAGGAGGCGGCGGCGGAGAGAAGGGAGGAGGGGGCCGGGGTGGAGAAAGGGCGGATGAGGAAGACGTAGGTGGTGCCAGGCTTGAGGTTGTTGACGCTGATGCGGGTGGCGGCCGTCTTGACCGTTGAGTAGCTCTTGTCCTTCTGTTCCTGAAGGAGGGAGGAGAGAGAGTGGCCGGAAAGAACGTTTGAAAGGCGTTGTGTCGAAACATGGCTACGCTAAAACTACAAGAGCACCAAGCGGGTTAAAACTACAAGAGCACCAAGCGGGTTAAAACTACAAGAGCACCAAGCGGGTTAAAACTACAAGAGCACCAAGCGGGCTAAAACTACAAGAGCACCAAGCGGGTTAAAACTACAAGAGCACCAAGCGGGTTAAAACTACAAGAGCACCAAGCGGGCTAAAACTACAAGAGGCGGGTTAAAACTACAAGAGCACCAAGCGGGTTAAAACTAGCGGGTTAAAACTACAAGAGCACCAAGCAGGCTAAAACTACAAGAGCACCAAGCGGGTTAAAACTCGGGTTAAAACTACAAGAGCACCAAACGGGTTAAAACTACAAGAGCACCAAGCGGGTTAAAACTACAAGAGCACCAAGCGGGCTAAAACTACAAGAGCACCAAGCGGGTATACTCTCTGTCGTAAAACACGTTGTTTTTTTACGTGGTTCTCCGGAGCTCAGTTGGCGCTTGCAACGGCAGGACAGTGCGTTTTATTCCGGGGACCACCCGTATGTAAAATGTACGCGCGCATGACTGCAAACCGTGTTCAGATACAACAACATATATTATTATATTATAATGAACACTTTCGACTGTTCCCTTTCCTGTCACTCGGTTGATTCTGAGTGGTGCCTATTGCGTGTCATAAGATCACTCAGAGAGCGTTGGGCTGGTAACCGAGAGGATGCTGGTTCGCATACCCGAGCCGACAAAGTGAAAGATCGGTTAATGTGCCCTTGAGCAAGCCACTTAATCCTAATTTGCTCCAGGGGCGCCGTACTAGATTGGCTGACAATATGGAAAACAATACAAGCAGACTCATGTGATTCAAAACAATTGACTCTAAAGGTTAAAGGCTGTGAGACGACGTGCATAAAACCTTCAGAATCAAAGCAAAGAAACAACCCTAGGATCTGCATGCGTGTCTGAATGTATGTTTAGGTGTGTGTGTGTGTGTGTGGTGTGGTGTGTGCCGTTTGCTTGTCGTCACGTGGTAATGAGTATTTGGAGGTGCGTGCTCTTTAACGCGGTCGTACTTGTCCATGAATTAACATGGCATGGAGAGAACAGAGAGAGAGAGAGATTGACAGTCGTACAGAGTGTCCCCGTGGAGACTGCAAATAGGCGACATTGACAGAGATGAACGTGATGGACGGACGGCGCGCCAAGAGTGGGATGCGACGAGGGGGACCGAGAGAAGTGTTGAAAGAGGGAGTGCGCCTAGTGACGAGTTGAGAGGGAGTGCGCCTAGTGACGAGTTGAGAGGGAGTGCGCCTAGTGACGATTTGAGAGTATAGTTGAGAGGGAGTGCGCCTAGTGACGATTTGAGAGTATAGTTGAGAGGGAGTGCGCCTAGTGACGATTTGAGAGTATAGTTGAGAGGGAGTGCGCCTAGTGACGATTTGAGAGTATAGTTGAGAGGGAGTGCGACGGAGTAGTTGAGTGTGGGAAGTTTTATTTAAGAGTGAATGTGAGAGTGGATTTGAGATTAAACGTAACGCGACGGAGTTGACCGAATGTGACGGAGTTGACAGTTGTAAACGGGACGGAGTGGACCGTATATGGCGGAGTGACTGAGTTTAAAGCTTCTTAAGTTACCTTTTCGTAGTACTTGATCTCGTACTCGGTGCTGCTGCTGTTGGGGTAGCTGGGCTCCCTCCACACCAGGGTGAGGCTGCGCTGCTCAATCTTCTCCGCACGCAACTCACTCACCAGAGAGGGCGCTATCGAGAGGACGGGCCAAAAGAGAGAGGGAATCATGTGAAAAAAAGAGAGAAGGTGAAGAGAGGGTGAAAGGGAGAAAATAAAATAAATAATTTAATGTATTTATCAAAGTTCTTTCTGGGAAGACTTCATCCAAGTCATAAAAGTTTCATGATGTTAGCGCTGAGCGGGTCTCCGTACAGTATTCATTGATGGCTGGAGGGTGGGCGGAGATGTTCTCTCCCTGTCAGACTCAGTCCTGGTCAGAACTTTTGTTTCGGACTCAATAATATCCAGTAGAGGTGTTGAATGAACACTGACCATGGACAGTGTAAAAAAAACAACATTTCCACATTCTTCCTTGACCACATGACCTGAAGTGACCAGGAAACCATCCCTTGTTACCACTGACGCTCCGAAAGCGCCGCCCACTCGTCAAGCTATAATTAAGAGGTCATTAACGAGGTAATGCAAAATTAGCTGACACTCAAACCTCAAAAGGAACACTTAAGCGCAGCTCATTGTCAGTCAACGACCAGTACAGTTGAAGCCTTTTGTCATTACCACAATTAACATATTGCTAATGAGCAGCAAATAGTCAGTAAACATTCATTATATTTTCATTGCTAGGTATTTTCTGTCCATCTGCCGAGTCATGTTTCAATTTGTGCAATTCTCCCTTTCTTTCTAAACCTCTTTCCCTCTCTCCCATGTCTATTCTGATTAGTCCAAATTTCTCTCCTCAATCGTGCTTCTTTCACTCCTAATCTTTTTCGAGACCTCTTCTCACCCCCCCCCCCACACTGATTTTACAACTTCCTTTCTATCAAATATATGAGCACACACGCACACACACATCCACCCACACCCCGTGTGACCCCGGCCCTCATTCTCCCTCTCAGTGGAACCGGTGTTGAAGTAGTTTTGAGGCGAGGATCAAAGCCAGAGCCGACCTTGTCTTTCGGAGTATCCCTCATATTGGCCCGTGTCTTACTGGCAGCTAATGAGGGCTGCACACAGCCTGGATGAGCCTGTTCAATTACAGCCACAGGCAGCAACTCAATGATGAGACAATAGAGCGAAATGGACTGGTCAAAGACAAAGCAATCTGAAAGAAATCCTATGAGTGTCTGTGTGTATTTGTACTGTGTGTGTGTGTGGGGGGGGATCTATCTCCACCTACTCTCATCTCAGTAAAAGGCAGAGGTCTATACCCAGAAGCGCCTGAAAATTCTCGATACACGCGGGAAACCGCTGAGCCTGAAAAACCCAGCAGCGTTGCGGTTCCTGACACAAAGCGGTGCGCCTGGCACCTACTACCGTACCCTGTTCAATCTTCTGTCTTGCCCATTCACCCTCTGAATGGCACACATACACAAGCCATGTCTCAAATATCTCAAGGCTTAAAATCCTTCTTTAACCTGTCTCCTCCCCTTCATCTACACTGATTGAAGTGGATTTAACAAGGGACATCAATAAGGGATCATAGCTCTCACCTGGATTCACCTGGTCAGTCTGTCATGGAAAGAGCAAGTGTTCCTAATGTTTTGTACACTCAGTGTATACCGCACTGTAAACACAATATGGTGACACACACACACACACACACACACACACACACACACACACACGAATAGGCAGGTACACAGACCGATACTGGGAGAATCGGACGCATGGACACACAGGCAAGCTCACACATCCCACGTGAAATACGTCGACAGTGTCAGCGAAGAGAGAGTAACAGGCGCCACTAATTCAGTGCTGAATTAGATACACTAAGAACACCGTGTCAACTTGCTCTACCGTCTACAACTCCGGGCCATTGTTTGCCATTCCTTTGTGGTTAATTATGCATGGGACAAACTGCTCCAAGACTCCGGCTCACAGCGGTAACGCCGTCTGACACAATCCTCTCCGCGGACACGTAGCCAAACCCGGTGGTAGTACAGGCTTGTATTGAGTTTGGAAAACACTAACACACTTCAAGGGAGAACATTTTTAACCCGACACACCCTGGTAGTGTAGTTGCAAGAACAGAAATATAGTGTGTGAAGAAAACACACACACTTTAGTTACACAGACCAATGTAGTAATACGTTACCCAAACCCGCAAAATATTCCATCTCGCACCGGCGCGCACACACACACAGAACCCCCTCACACACACACTAATATCTAGTTTCCCCATCCGGTCTGAAAGCAGCTGGTGTGTGTTCATTGGGCTGACCCGTCTGAACGAAAGGAAATGGATGCTGAGAGGAGACTGAATTGGCCGCGGCAGACCAAGCCTAATTTCCACAGGCATTAGACCGGAGGTTACGACCTTACAGGGCTCCACTGTAATACAGGACCAGACCCCGTGGCTAACCGGACAGCTTTAACAGTCCCCCCCCCCCATCCATCCATCATCATAGACAGCTTCCACAGAATGACATGGAGGGAAAGACGGACGGATTTGACACAAACAGATCCAATCCCTTTCATTTCGGAGTCCAAGATGTTTTAATGGTGAGGAAGGCATTGAAGCTACGTGGTCTGATGGCTCAGTTCTGGCATGTGTCTATGCAGGTGGTGTACAGGCACAAACACGGCATCTGATTCATAGGCAGTTGCACCTGCCTACCATCTGTCTGCCACCAACAAAGTTGCAGTATGAAGAGACATGATAAAGTAAAAGACAGCTATGCGACAGGCAGGTAGATTGGCACAAAATGGCCCCCGCCTCCACAGTTGGATTCTATCCTCACGCAGCCAACCAAGGTGCGGTATAAATATATGCTACATTGTGCAGACAAAAGAAGATGTGGTGGCGGCGGTGGCTCTATTGCAGGTAATGAATACAATTTGGCACAAAATGGCCTCTGTGTTCCACAGCTGCACATGCCGTCCGTCTTGACGCAGCCAACAAAAGGTGCACTATGCTGCTTCTCGCTATCACCGAAGACAGGCAGTGGAGCTGTAGTCCCTCAGGACCACCACAGAGAATGAGTGTGTGTGAACATCTCTCCCCCTCTCTCTCTCTCTCGCTCTCTCTCTCCATCCATCTCTCTGTCTCTTTTTTCTGTTCTCCCCTACAGCCCTGTTTATGCCTCTGCAATGAATAAATCCATCTTACCATGCAGAGGTTCCTTTGTTCTACTCGTCTCTCTCTCCCCCCCGTCTCTCGCTCTTGTGTGTGTGTGTGTGTGTGTGTGTACATCCAAAAAAAGACGAGTGATTGAGCCAACATGTATCAGCCAATCATGTCAGAGAAGTTAACAGGCTGTAAAGTACAAGTGTACAGCATTACTCCAAACATCTACAAGCTGGGTTAAAGCTGACTTGGGGAGGAAAGGAGATGAGTTTAGTGCTACAGAGGCATCCCACATCTCTGGAGTGCCTTTATGTGTGTTTATGTGTCTCCCTGAGTCTTGGCATAGCTAAATGAACTCAGAACAATACCATTATAAACACTAAGATACTCTGGGACAGAAATACATATTTGGGGTAATGGTAGAACATTTTTTAAAATGTTTCTGAGATCATCTGAATGGCACTACATTGTGTGTGTGTGCGCGCGTGTGTATACCCACCAGTAAAGTGTGTCAATTCCCCTACATAAAGTATGCATCTCTGTGACAGTCACCAAATCCAACGCAACCTTTTAAAAATCATTCAACACACAAATAAGCCCCAGCCATCAAAAAAAAAAAAAAAGCCCACACCCTTCAATCAGAATCCGTGTGAGCCACAAAGACAGACCCGCGATAATGACGTTGTGTTGTGGCCCAGCATCACCTCCCAGGGCTCACTATCTGGCAGTGGCCCCCGTTTTTAATCTGGGTCTATCAGCCGGCCCAGCGGTGGAGCGCTATCTGGCAGGATGTTCCCCGCTCCCTGTGTAATCTGCCCTATCAGTATTCTGTCTGTCTGCACGCGCAGAGATAAAAACCTCACAATTACACCAGCGCACCAGCTACCCAAAATAGGAAGGGGTATAAAGAGAGGGAGGTAGGAGGAGAGGGGCGGACGGATCGAGTCAGAGGCAGGTATTATTGCTGGCCATTATCATTCATATGAACCGCTGTCTGTGTGCGTGTGTGTGAGAGTGACATACGTTCTGAGAGAAAACACACACGACAGGGGATTCTGCAATTTGTGACGAGAGTGGGAGAGAAGGGTGAGGGAGGGGAGAATTGACACCTGACACCTGCCACAGATACATTTTCATCTAAAGTCCACGATTATAGACTGTGGGGGCTCGGTGTGTGTGTGTCTGCATGTGTTTGTGTGTCTGCGTGTATCTGTGTTTGCATGTGTGTGTGCGCTGATAGCACCTCAGTGTGTGATAGAGAGAACCAGAGGAGGGTGACAGAGTGATTACATGTGCCAGCCTGTGGGTGGATGGATGGATGGGTGAGCAGGAGCCAGAAAGTGAATTAACGAGAGAGGCACATGATTGAATTATGAAGTCAACTTAGTCCCCCCCCCATCCCCCAGTTCTATAGACCAAATTCATCCGAAATACACATTCCCCAAATCATTCTCAAATGTTTGGGTCTCAAACCAGATTGTCAGTAAGTGGTTTGGACGGACTAGTTCCTGAATAGCCGAATAAGCTCAGTCTGTCAGTAACTATCCTCTTCCTGTGATTTTTGGATGGGCGAATTCTTCTGTCTTCTTCCATAACCCGTGACGGTTGCTGTAAG
The DNA here is from genome assembly GCF_018296145.1 of Oncorhynchus tshawytscha. Classification (NCBI taxonomy): domain Eukaryota; kingdom Metazoa; phylum Chordata; class Actinopteri; order Salmoniformes; family Salmonidae; genus Oncorhynchus; species Oncorhynchus tshawytscha. The sequence goes on from NC_056441.1 coordinate 37,636,535, forward strand.
CCAGGCAGACTGTGGCGGGGCTCACATCCACACATACTGGGAGAGGCAGACCTGTCACCGCGGTTTGGCAGAGGAGACGGAGAGAGCTCAACACAGCCTGACAGAACACCCAGTCAGGGGGAAATGCCACACACACACACACACACACACACACACACACACACACACACACACACAAGCCCATGCACATGTGTACACAAACACCCAAATAGACATAAGCAAGCCCACACACTCACACAAATAAACAGCAAACAGAGGCAATGAATTTACAGGGAGTGCAGAGTGAAGTTTGAGGGTATAAAGTGCTGATGACTGCTTAAAGAGCAAGAGAAACACTGTCACACAGAGATGGATGCACATACTGTGTATCACAAACAGACTCTGCGCACACACACACACAAATGCCCGTGGGGATATGTAGGCTAAATGGGAGGTGTGTGTGTGTTCCATTTGTGCTGTATTAGACGTCAGTGGGTGTGAGCTAACTGATGAGAGGATGCTGTGTGTTAGGCCTGTCACTGTTGTGTCTGACAGACCAGCAGGAGGGTGACAGACAGTTGAGCTCATCAACAAACCACCCGAGACACACACACCTTTAATGGAACACTGGTCACTTTAATAATATTTCCATACGGTCTATCCTACGTATTCTTCAGATATACTACATATTCTATCCATAATGTCTATACATCATACACACACACACACACACACACACACACACACACACACACATATATATATAAATATATATATATATATATATACATATATAAAACTCATCGAAAAAAGAAAAGTCTTCTCACTGTCAACTGTGTTGACTTTCAGCAAACTTAACATGTGTAAATATTTGTATGAACATAACAAGATCCGACAACTGAGACCTAAACTGAACAAGTTCTACAGACATGTGACTAACAGAAATGGAATGATGTGTCCCTGAACAAAGGCGGGGTCAAAATCAAAAGTCACAGTAACAGTCAGTATCTGGTGTGGCCACCAGCTGCATTAAACCTGTTTGGGCTAGGGGGCAGCATTTTCACATTTGGATGAAAAGCGTGCCCAGAGTAAACTGCCTGCTACTCAGTCCCAGTTGCTAATATATGCATATTATTAGTAGATTTGGATAGAAAACACTGACGTTTCTAAAACTGTTTGAATGATGTCTGTGAGTATAAAATAACTCATATGGCAGGCAAAAACCTGAGAAAAATCCAACCATGAAGTGGGAAATCTGAGCTTTGAAGTTTTTCAACTCTTGGCCTATCGAATACACAGTGTCTGTGGGGTCATATTGCACTTCCTAAGGCTTCCACTAGATGTCAACAGTCTTTAGAACCTTGTTTGATGCTTCCACTGTGAAGTGGGGCCGAATGAGAGGGGAATGAGTCAGAGGTCTGGCAGAGAGCCACGAGCTCGTGATGCGCGTTCATGTTAAAGTTACCTCGCGTTCCATTGCTTTTCTACAAACAAAGCAAATCTCTGGTTGAAACATTATTGAAGATTTATGATAAAAACATCCTAAAGATTGATTCTATACTTCGTTTGACATGTTTCTACGAACTGTAATATGACTTTTCGTCTGACTTTTGCCTGGACCTGCCCGCGCGTCGTAAGTTTAGATTGTGTACTGAATGCGTGAACCAAAAGGAGTTATTTGGACATAAATGATGGACTTATGGAACAAATCAAACATTTATTGTGGAACTGGGATTCCTGGGAGTGCATTCTGATGAAGATCATCAAAGGTAAGTGAATATTTATAATGCTATTTCTGACTTCTGTTGACGCCAACATGGCGGATATCTTTTTGGGTTGTATTGGACTCTGAGCGCCGTACTCAGATTATTGCATGGTTTTTGAAATCTGACACAGCGGTTGCATTAAGGAGAAGTATATCTTTAATTCTGTGAATAACACTTGTATGTTTTATCAATATTTATTATGAGTATTTCTGTAAATTGATGTGGCTCTGTACAAATTCACAGGATGTTTTGGAGGCAAAGCCAAATGTAAACTGAGGTTTTTGGACATAAATATGAACTTGATCGAACAAAACATACATGTATTGTGTAACATGTCCCGGGAGTGTCATCTGATGAAAAATATCAAAAAGGTTAGCGATTAATTTTCTCTCTATTTCTGATTTTTGTGACTCCTCTCTTTGGTTGGAAAATCGCTATATGCTTTCTGTGACTAGTTGCTAACCTAACATAATGATATGTTCTGCTTTCGCTGAAAAGCTTTTATTTATTTTTAAAATCGGACACTGTGGTTGGATTAAATCTTTAAAATGGTGTCTAATACTTGTATGTTTGAGAAATTTGAATTATGAGATATCTGTTGATTGAATTTGATGCCTTGCAATTTCCTTGGCTGGTGGCGAGGGGTTCCTAGACAGGTTTTAAGTACTGCAGTGCATCTCCTACTCATGGCCTGCATCAGATTTGCCAGTTCTTGCTGTGAGATGTTACCCCACTCTTTCACCAAGGCACCTGCAAGTTCCTGGACATTTCTGGGGGGGGAATGGCCTTAGCCCTCACCCTCCGATCCAACAGGTCCCAGACATGCTCAATGGAATTGAGATCCGGGCTCTTCACTGGCCATGGCAGAACTCTGACATTCCTGTCTTGCAGGAAATCACGCACCAAACGAGCAGTACGGCTGGTGGCATTGTCATGCTGGAGGGTTATGTCAGGATAAGCCTGCAGGAAGGGTACCACGTGAGGGAGGAGGATGTCTTCCCTGTAGCGCACAGCGTTGAGATTGCCTGCAAAATGACAAGCTCAGTCCGATGATGCTGTGGGACACCGCCCCAGACCATGACGGACCCTCCACCTCCAAATCGATCCCACTCCTCGGTGCAACACTCATACCTTTGACGATAAACGCGAATCCGACCATCATCCCTGGTGAGACAAAACTGCGACTCGGAAACTCAGTGAAGCTGCAACTCAGTGAAGAGCACTTTTTGTCAGTCCTGTCTGGTCCAGAGATGGTAGGTTTGTGCCCGTAGGCAACGTTGTTGCCGGTGAGGACCTGTCTTATGGTTCATTGAACAGGCATGGGAAACAGTGTTTAAACCCTTTAAAATTAAGATCTGTGAAGTTATTTGGATTTTTACCAATTATCTTTGAAAGACAGGGTCCTGAAAAAGGGACGTTTATATATTTAAACTCCGGACTCCGACATTGCTCGTTGTAATATTTCTATATTTCTTAATTCCATAATTTCACTTTTAGATGTGTGTATTGCTGTGAATTGTTAGATAGTACGGCACTGTTGGAGCTAGGAACACAAGCATTTCACTACACCCGCAATAACATCTGCTAAATACGTGTATGTGACCAATACAATGTGATTTGTTTTTGACAGCTGCACAATGAAGATCTTAACAGTTGTGAGGAGGCCAAAATGAAAGAGGGGAGGGGTTGAACGAAACAACTTCAAATTTCCTCTCCTTTCACCGAGATGAAAAATGGGTTTTCACCTCTCTCGCTCTCTGCCTGGAGACTGAGTCATTGCGCTGTAGAGACTTCCGTTCAAAAGGAGCCCTCCAGCCCAGCGTGTTACTCGGTTTAACCAAGGGTGTGTGTCTTTTCAGTCTGTGACTGTGTGCGTGCGTGTCTTATGTGTGTGTGTTTGTGATGGTGTGTATGTCTGTCCGTGACTGTGTGTGGTCTATGTGTGTGTGTTTGTGATGGTGTGTATGTCTGTCCGTGACTGTGTGTGGTCTATGTGTTTGTGTATGACTGCAAAATACTGAACAGAAAAACATCCATTCAAAGTACCATGTGTGCAGACACTAAAGTGCATCCTCATAGACCCTGATAATAAGCCAAGCTAACCAATTCAAATTCTCATCACTGGCTGACAAAGCGTCTTAAGTGGCCGGGCCTCAGTCATGAGAAGTTGCTTGAAGACTCAATTCATTTGGTGGTCGCTGAAGCCTCACCAAGCCCATCACTTTTCATTAAGAGACCCAAAAGGCTTGGCACACACACACACCTCAAAAGGGAGAGAAAGAGGTTACAAAGACATTGAATTTTAATTTCTTTCCATTCTGTGACCAGGAAATTAGTTATTTTGTGAGAGTCACTTTTTCATGGACGTGGTTTTATGTGCACCCCAGGAAGAGTAGCTGCTGCATGTGCCGTAGCTAATGGAGATCCTAATAAACTAAACCCCCTGTTCTCCTCATATCCTCTCCACCTCACCTCCTGTCCTCCTCTCCACCTCATGCCTCACCTCCTGTCCTCCTCTCCACCTCACCTCCTGTCCTCCTCACCTCCTCTCCTCCTATCCTCCTCTCCACCTCATGCCTCACCTCCTATCCTCCTCTCCACCTGTCCTCCTCTCCACCTCACCTCCTGTCCTCCTCTCCACCTCCTGCCTCACTTCCTGTCCTCCTCACTTCCTGTCCTCCTCTCTCCTCTCCTGCCTCACTTCCTGTCCTCCTCTCCACCTCCTTTCCTCCTATCCACCGACTCCGACCTCACTTCCTGTCCTCCTCTGACCTCACCTCTCCTTACCACTTTCTGCCTCACCTCCTGTCCTCCTCTCCACCTCCTGCCCTCCCCTCTCCACCTCCTGCCTCACCTCCTGTCCTCCTCTCCACCGCCTGCCTCACCTCCTCTCCACCTCCTGCCTCACCTCCTGTCCTCCTCTCCACCACCAGCCTCACCTCCTGTCCTCCTCTCCACCACCAGCCTCACCTCCTCTCCACCGCCTGCCTCACCTCCTCTCCACCCGCCTGCCTCACCTCCTCTCCACCCGCCTGCCTCACCTCCTCTCCACCCGCCTGCCTCACCTCCTCTCCACCCGCCTGCCTCACCTCCTCTCCACCCGCCTGCCTCACCTCCTCTCCACCCGCCTGCCTCACCTCCTCTCCACCCGCCTGCCTCACCTCCTCTCCACCCGCCTGCCTCACCTCCTCTCCACCCGCCTGCCTCACCTCCTGCCTCACCTCCTCTCCACCCCGCCTGCCTCACCTCCTCTCCACCCGCCTGCCTCACCTCCTCTCCACCCGCCTGCCTCACCTCCTCTCCACCCGCCTGCCTCACCTCCTCTCCACCTCCTGCCTCACCTCCTCCTCCACCTCCTGTCCTCCTCTCCACCTCATCTCCTATCCTCCTCTCCACCTCTCCACCTCACCTCCTGTCCTCCTCTCCAACTCATGCCTCACCTCCTCTCCACCTCACCTCCTGTCCTCCTCTCCACCTCACCTCCTGTCCTCCTCTCCACCTCCTGCCTCACTTCCTGTCCTCCTCACCTCCTGTCCTCCTCTCTCCTCTCCTGCCACACTTCCTGTCCTCCTCTCTCCTCTCCTGCCTCACTTCCTGTCCTCCTCTCCACCTCCTTTCCTCCTATCCACCGCCTCCGACCTCACTTCCTGTCCTCCTCTGACCTCACCTTTCCTTACCACTTTCTGCCTCACCTCCTGTCCTCCTCTCCACCTCCTGCCCTCTCCACCGCCTTTCCACCTCCTTTCCTTCGCCTGCCTCACCTCCTCTCCTCCTGCCAGCCTCACCTCCTCTCCACCGCCAGCCTCACCTCCTCTCCACCGCCTGCCTCACCTCCTCTCCACCGCCTGCCTCACCTCCTCTCCACCGCCTGCCTCACCTCTCCACCGCCTGCCTCACCTCCTCTCCACCGCCTGCCTCACCTCCTCTCCACCGCCTGCCTCACCTCCTCTCCACCGCCTGCCTCACCTCCTCTCCACCCGCCTGCCTCACCTCCTCTCCACCCGCCTGCCTCACCTCCTCTCCACCCGCCTGCCTCACCTCCTCTCCACCCGCCTGCCTCACCTCCTCTCCACCGCCTGCCTCACCTCCTCTCCACCGCCTGCCTCACCTCCTCTCCACCGCCTGCCTCACCTCCTCTCCACCTCTGCCTGCCTCCACCTCCTCTCCACCTCCTGTCCTCCTCTCCACCTCATGCCTCACCTCCTATCCACCTCACCTCCTGTCCTCCTCTCCACCTCACCTCCTGTCCTCCTCTCCACCTCACCTCCTGTCCTCCTCCACCTCCTCTCTCCCTCCTGCCTCACCTCCTGTCCTCCTCTCTCCTCTCCTGCCTCACCTCCTTCCTCCTATCCACCGCCTCCGACCTCACCTCCTGTCCTCCTCTCCACCTCACCTCCTGTCCTCCTCTCCACCTCACCTCCTGTCCTCCTCACCTCCTGTCCTCCTCACCTCCTGTCCTCCTCACCTCCTGTCCTCCTCACCTCCTGTCCTCCTCACCTCCTCTCTCCTCTCCTGCCTCACTTCCTGTCCTCCTCTCTCCTCTCCTGCCTCACCTCCTTTCCTCCTATCCACCGCCTCCGACCTCAATTCCTGTCCTCCTCTGACCTCACCTCTCCTTACCACTTTCTGCCTGTCCTCCTCTCCACCTCCTGCCTCACCTCCTCTCCACCCGCCTGCCTGCCTGACCTCCTCTCCACCCGCCTGCCTGCCTCACCTCCTCTCCACCCGCCTGCCTGCCTCACCTCCTCTCCACCCGCCTGCCTGCCTCACCTCCTCTCCACCCGCCTGCCTGCCTCACCACCTCACCTCCTCTCCACCTCACCTCCTCTCCACCTCACCTCCTCACCTCCTCTCCACCTCACCTCCTCACCTCCTCTCCACCTCACCTCCTCTCCACCTCCTGCCTCACCACCTCCTGCCTCACCACCCATGTCCTCTCTCCACCTCCTGCCTTACCTGTCCTCTCCATCTCCTGTCCTCCTCTTGTGATCTTGCCCCCCTCCCCCTCCCCTCAGGAGGATTCCCGGAGAGGTGCGCTGAGCCACCATGCATCTCCACAGGGACCAGGGAATCTAAAGCAGGCCGAATAAATCCTCTGAAGATATTGAAATGTCAATCCCAGCCCCCCGACCCCCACTCTCCGCTTTCCTCTTCCCCTCATCTAAAGGGCTTTAAACATGCCACTGAGGAGCTCAACAACTGGAGAGGCCACCGCTCTGGGGCTGGGGGATTTGGGCTTACGTGGCTTTTTGTCGAGCAAAACGCATCTGTGAGGGTACAACGCTGCGTACAGAACCCACTGTGCACTGTAGGCTACAATACCTCGAGTTTCATTGTGTTTGGCCTGTAGCATTTTCTTTTTTTGTTTATGAGTCTTATTAGAATCAAAAAATGTATGGCTGTTTTTTAGATTATGGCATAATGCAAATTCATTCATATGGGCAGAATTTTGTAGATACAGCCTACAGAAATTTGATCAGCTACAGTTCATGTGAATATATTTGAATCTGGTAAAAAGCCGACATTTGGTGGTTTTAACAAAAAAAACTCTGTAAAAGGACTATATTGGGCTCCCGAGTGGCACAGGGGTCTAAGGCATTGCATCTCAGTGCTAGAGGCGTCACTACAGTCCCCGGTTCGAATCCAGGCTGCATCACATCCGGCCTTGATTGGGAGTCCCATAGGGCGGCGCACAACTGGCCCAGTGTCATCTGAGTTTGACCGCGGTAGGCGGGCACTGTAAATAAGAATTTGTACTTAATTGACTTGCCTAGTTAAATAAATAAAAAAGGTTAAATAAATAAAAACATTGTGGTTTTAAATCCACAAAGTAACAATAAGCCTATAATTAAAAAAGGGACAGCAGTGATTCTAATACTGGGCTCTCACCATCAAGTCACATGCTCAATTATCAGCTTTCTTAGGCGTTTCCATTGCCCATTTAGTCATTGACATCAGCGAGGAGACACACATTATGGTGTATCAACAACATGGGCTCTCTCATTTAATAGTCTATTTCAGGATAAACATCAGCCCTATTCAGACAGGATTCGTTTTACTGGGGGAGGCCGGGGAACGTAATTATGTGCACGAGCACAAAAACACCCCATCCATCATTTTTGTTCTGTGCAAATCTGCCACGTCAGTCATTTTTACATGGCGGTAGATGAACAATTCCAGACAGAATAACCTCCATCTTTGGGGGTGATGGTAGAACTCCAAGGTCCTCTGACAATATTCTACTAGTCCCACGCGAAACGACATCCCTGTGTTTTCCAAGACATGACAGAGATTTGACAGGTGCTGCTCGCAGTTTGAGCAAGAAAACAAGAATTGCTTTAGATAAATTGACGCTTAAAACAAAAAAGTTCTGCGCACACATTTAATGCGAATGACCGACATTTAAAACATTTTGGGAAATGACAACTACCGCTAAAATAACGATTATGATCACAATTCTTCACTGTAAATATTAAAATGGGGACATCTATACAGTCGGCCAGGCACGAGTTATCAGTCCAGCCTTTTATCATTTAGACATATTGAAATATAAATCACACCTAGAATTAAAACCATCATAAGACTCAATTTAATTTAATTTAATTAAATTAAAAAATATATATATATATATTTTACAGGGGGAAGTTTGGAAAAACAAATCCCGTGCGAATCGTCATCTGGAATAACACGCATGATGATAATTACATAACCAATGTCTCTAGTGACCTAATCCTAGTCCTGTCCGAATAGGGCTATGGATTTATAATAAGCATGACATTTCATAACCAGATCGCCAGATCATTTAGTTCATCTGAACAATAGAAAAGGAAAATATCGATGGGTGTTGCGCAATAGCCTATCCTACACAATGGCATCCTCAGGGCGGATTATGTACACTTGTACACACGCGTGACATTTCTCGCTCACACACGCAATCGACATACGCACACTTCCAGCGTGACCTAATACATATGACAGACATTACCTTCTCTCACTCTCATACACAAATGACACACACACACACAATTAAAGCGTGATGGACACACACACACACACCCACACACCCCTAACCCACAGCTGGATAATGGGTCCCATGAGCCCCTTGGGCAGGAATGATCCCCATTTACCCAACTCCCGCTCTTCACACACCCTTCCATCCATCCAATCCTCTATACCCCCAGCCCCCCCTTGAGGGTCTGTGGCGTACCGATAAACCCCCTCTCCCTCTCCATTCATGGGAAATCCTTTCTGTCAGGGTGTGTGCATTCCTTTGGAGGCTTTCAGGGGACAGGCCCCCTTGCACCGCTCCCCAGTTCATAGCTAGTTTACAGACTCTACTTTCACTGTGTGTGCTTTACACACACACACACACACACACACACACACACACACACACACACACACACACACACACACACACACACACACACACACACACACACACACACACAAGGCTAAACACCCCTATTTTAGTTTAGAGCAGTAGCGGACACCAAAGCGTTGCGCCCCCACCTCCAGCTAACAGGCTTAGCCAGCACAACAAGCCCGAATACGTTACAGCTGCACGTGAGAGAGGGGGATGGGGAGGAGAAAGAGAGAGAGAGAAGAGAGCGCGCGCGAGTGGAAAAAGGAGTAAGAAGTCTGTGCTCAGTCAGTAATGCAGTTCTCATAAAGGTCAGTGGGGGCTTTTATGGGGTATTGTCTCAGGACACACAAAGGGCGTTAGCACGCTTAACCTTCAAGGGGAGCGGATTGCATCAGGGGTTTGGTCATGCTTGGTTGGGGATCTGAGGAGAAGTGTGTCAATGGCGCGTGGATAATGCAGGCCTTCTAATACACGTGCAAAACGCCCATACACCTCGCCATAAACGTCCCACAGGAATATGGCGCTGTCCAACTCACTCAATCCCCGCGACAACAAACAGAAGGACATGGCCGCTAACAGCCCATAATAGCCATACATCAACTCTAAGCTGTGACAGCCATTGAGAGAGAGAGACTACACATGGCTTGCAGAGAATGTTGGTCTCTAACCTTGGAGAGAGCACAGCCGTATAGTTTATTGGCTGTGTGGGGACTAGAGGCAGCAGCTCTACAGAGTGGATTAGCCTAAAATATGCACAGGGCATAAACTGGCAGCGTTTTATAACGTCTCTCCTTCTTAATGTATAAAGGCCCCAGGCGGGCAGCACTCAGAGAAGCACACAATGAGAAAGGCCCCCAGTTCCACTCTCTGGACCAGGGAGATTTATGTCTAAATTAGTAGGGCTGGTTAGAAAGAGAGAGAGGGGGGTATGAGACACAGAAAAGGACTGAAGGGAGAACAGAAAAGATGAAAGAACGAATGAAAAAAAGAGTGCAGACAATGGGAGAGGGGGAAAAGGAGAGAGTGATAAGGAGGTAGAAAACAGGAAGAGATCGAGAAAAAGACAAGCGTCGTTGTAGTTGGAGGTGTGTGGCACGGAAGACAGACGAGACGGGAGCCTTTTGGAGTGCTGGCAGCCTCCACGTCACGTGTCAAACTCATTCCACAGAGGGCAGAGTGTCCGCAGATTTCCCCTCCTCCCTTGTACTTGATTGATTAATTAAGGTCTCTAATTAGTAAGGAAATCCCCTCACCTGGTTGTCTAGCACACGCTAGGCCCTCCATGGAATTAGTTTGCCACCCCTGCTTGACGTCTTTAGTACTTGAGTTAGGTAAAAGGTTAAGGCTACTTCCTGGCATTGACGACTTGGGTCTTTGATCTCAAAACTCAGGTCTAAGAATCAAATCAAATCATCAAATCAAATTTTATTTGTCACATACACATGGTTAGCAGATGTTAATGCGAGTGTAGCGAAATGCTTGTGCTTCTAGTTCCGACAATGCAGTAATAACCAACAAGTAATCTAACTAACAATTCCAAAACTACTGTCTTATACACAGTGTAAGGGGATAAAGAATATGTACATAAGGATATATGAATGAGTGATGGTACAGAGCAGCATAGGCAAGATACAGTAGATGGTATCGAGTACAGTATATACATATGAGATGAGTATGTAAACAAAGTGGCATAGTTAAAGTGGCTAGTGATACATGTATTACATAAGGATGCAGTCGATGATATAGAGTACAGTATATACGTATGCATATGAGATGAATAATGTAGGGTAAGTAACATTATATAGGGTAGCATTGTTTAAAGTGGCTAGTGATATATTTACATCATTTCCCATCAATTCCCATTATTAAAGTGGCTGGAGTTGAGTCAGTGTCATTGTCAGTGTGTTGGCAGCAGCCACTCAATGTTAGTGGTGGCTGTTTAACAGTCTGATGGCCTTGAGATAGAGGCTGTTTTTCAGTCTCTCGGTCCCAGCTTTGATGCACCTGTACTGACCTCGCCTTCTGGATGATAGCGGGGTGAACAGGCAGTGGCTCGGGTGGTTGATGTCCTTGATGATCTTTATGGCCTTCCTGTAACATCGGGTGGTGTAGTGTCCTGGAGGGCAGGTAGTTTGCCCCCGGTGATGCGTTGTGCAGACCTCACTACCCTCTGGAGAGCCTTACGGTTGAGGGCGGAGCAGTTGCCGTACCAGGCGGTGATACAGCCCGCCAGAATGCTCTCGATTGTGCATCTGTAGAAGTTTGTGAGTGCTTTTGGTGACAAGCCGAATTTCTTCAGCCTCCTGAGGTTGAAGAGGCGCTGCTGCGCCTTCTTCACGATGCTGTCTGTGTGAGTGGACCAATTCAGTTTGTCTGTGATGTGTATGCCGAGGAACTTAAAACTTGCTACCCTCTCCACTACTGTTCCATCGATGTGGATAGGGTGGTGTTCCCTCTGCTGTTTCCTGAAGTCCACAATCATCTCCTTAGTTTTGTTGACGTTGAGTGTGAGGTTATTTTCCTGACACCACACTCCGAGGGCCCTCACCTCCTCCCTGTAGGCCGTCTCGTCGTTGTTGGTAATCAAGCCTACCACTGTTGTGTCGTCCGCAAACTTGATGATTGAGTTGGAGGCGTGTGTGGCCACGCAGTCGTGGGTGAACAGGGAGTACAGGAGAGGGCTCAGAACGCACCCTTGTGGGGTCCCAGTGTTGAGGATCAGCGGGGAGGAGATGTTGTTGCCTACCCTCACCACCTGGGGGCGGCCCGTCAGGAAGTGCAGTACCCAGTTGCACAGGGTGGGGTCGAGACCCAGGGTCTCGAGCTTGATGACGAGCTTGGAGGGTACTATGGTGTTGAATGCCGAGCTGTAGTCGATGAACACCATTCTCACATAGGTATTCCTCTTGTCCAGATGGGTTAGGGCAGTGTGCAGTGTGGTTGAGATTGCATCGTCTGTGGACCTATTTGGGCGGTAAGCAAATTGGAGTGGGTCTAGGGTGTCAGGTAGGGTGGAGGTGATATGGTCCTTGACTAGTCTCTCAAAGCACTTCATGATGACGGATGTGAGTGCTACGGGCGGTAGTCGTTTAGCTCAGTTACCTTAGCTTTCTTGGGAACAGGGACAATGGTGGCCCTCTTGAAGCATGTGGGAACAGCAGACTGGTATAGGGATTGATTGAATATGTCCGTAAACACACCGGCCAGCTGGTCTGCGCATGCTCTGAGGGCGCGGCTGGGGATGCCGTCTGGGCCTGCAGCCTTGCGAGGGTTAACACGTTTAAATGTCTTACTCACCTCGGCTGCAGTGAAGGAGAGACCGCATGTTTTCATTGCAGGCCGTGTCAGTGGCACTGTATTGTCCTCAAAGCGGGCAAAAAAGTTATTTAGTCTGCCTGGGAGCAAGACATCCTGGTCTGTGACTGGGCTGGATTTCTTCCTGTAGTCCGTGATTGACTGTAGACCCTGCCACATACCTCTTGTGTCTGAGCCGTTGAATTGAGATTCTACTTTGTCTCTGTACTGACGCTTAGCTTGTTTGATAGCCTTGCGGAGGGAATAGCTGCACTGTTTGTATTCAGTCATGTTACCAGACACCTTGCCCTGATTAAAAGCAGTGGTTCGCACTTTCAGTTTCACACGAATGCTGCCATCAATCCACGGTTTCTGGTTAGGGAATGTTTTAATCGTTGCTATGGGAACGACATCTTCAACGCACGTTCTAATGAACTCGCACACCGAATCAGCGTATTCGTCAATATTGTTATCTGACGCAATACGAAACATGTCCCAGTCCACGTGATGGAAGCAGTCTTGGAGTGTGGAGTCAGCTTGGTCGGACCAGCGTTGGACAGACCTCAGCGTGGGAGCCTCTTGTTTTAGTTTCTGTCTGTAGGCAGGGATCAACAAAATGGAGTCGTGGTCAGCTTTTCCGAAAGGGGGGCGGGGCAGGGCCTTATATGCGTCGCGGAGGTTAGAGTAACAATGATCCAAGGTCTTTCCACCCCTGGTTGCGCAATCGATATGCTTATAAAATTTAGGGAGTCTTGTTTTCAGATTAGCCTTGTTAAAATCCCCAGCTACAATGAATGCAGCCTCCAGGATAATTCGTTTCCAGTTTGCAGCGAGTTAAATAAAGTTTGTTCAGAGCCATCGATGTGTCTGCTTGGGGGGGGATATATATGGCTGTGATTATAATCGAAGAGAATTCTCTTGGTAGATAATGCGGTCTACATTTGATTGTGAGGAATTCTAAATCAGGTGAACAGAAGGATTTGAGTTCCTGTATGTTTCTTTCATCACACCATGTCACGTTAGTCATAAGGCATATGCCCCCGCCCCTCTTCTTACCAGAAAGATGTTTGTTTCTGTCGGCGCGATGCGTGGAGAAACCCGCTGGCTGCACCGCCTCGGATAGTGTCTCTCCAGTGAGCCATGTTTCCGTGAAGCAAAGAACGTTACAGTCTCTGATGTCCCTCTGGAATGCTACCCTTGCTCGGATTTCATCAACCTTGTTGTCAAGAGACTGGACATTGGCAAGAAGAATGCTAGGGAGTGGTGCACGGTGTGCCCGTCTCCGGAGTCTGACCAGAAGACCGCCTCGTTTCCCTCTTTTTTGGAGTCGTTTTTTTGGATCGCTGCATGGAATCCACTCCGTTGTCCTGTTTGTAAGGCAGAACACAGGATCTGCGTCGCGAAAAACATATTCTTGGTCGTACTGATGGTGAGTTGACGCTGATCTTATATTCAGTAGTTCTTCTCGACTGTATGTAATGAAACCTAAGATGACCTGGGGTACTAATGTAAGAAATAACATGTAAAAAAACAAAAAACTGCATAGTTTCCTAGGAACGCGAAGCGAGGCGGCCATCTCTGTCAGCGCCGGAAGTGGCGATACGGAATGCAACTGGCCTTGAGCTGAGGAGGCCTTCAAGGCCTCCGTTCGCTCAGCATTTGCACACTTGTCAGTTTGTATCTCTCTGTGCGACATAACGAGTGAGTGCTTTCCCTTGGCGTGTGTGTGTGTTCAGTGTTTATGTGTGTTCAGCCAACCGGTGTATACACACACACACACACACACACACACAGTGGGGAGAACAAGTATTTGATAACCTGCAAAATCGGCAGTGTTTCCTACATACAAAGCATGTACAGGTCTGTAATTTTGGGGTTGTACTCATCATTCTTCTTCCTCCAAACACTGCGAGTGGAGTTTAGACCAAAAAGCTCTATTTGTGTCTCATCAGACCACATGACCTTCTCCCATTCCAAACTTCAGATGGAATCTACATGCTTTGTAAGTAGGAAAACCTGCAAAATCGGCAGTGTATCAAATACTTGTTCTCCCCACTGTATATACACACACAGTACTAGTCAAACGTTTGGACACCTACTCATTCAAGGGTTTTTCTTGATTTGTACTATTTTCTACATTGTAGAATAATAGTGAAGACGTCAAAACTATAAAATAACACATATGGAATCATGTAGCAACAAAAAAAGGTTGCTGCAGAATGCTGTGGTAGCCATGCTGGTTAAGTGTGCCTTGAATTCTAAATAAGTCACAGACAGTGTCACTAGCAAAGCACCACTACACCTCCTCCTCCATGCTTCATGGTGGGAACCACAAATGCAGAGATCATCATATCACCTAGTCTGTGTCTCACAAAGACACAGCGGTTGGAATCAAAAATCAGACCAAAGGACAGATTTCCACCAGTCTAATGTTCATTGCTTGTGTTTCTTGGCCCAAGCAAGTCTCTTCTTCTTATTGGTGTCCTTTAGTAGTGGTTTCTTTGCCGAAGGCCTGATGAAGGCCTGATTCACGCAGTCTCCTCTGAACAGTTGATGTTGAGATGTGTCTGTTACTTGAACTCTGAAGCATTTATTAATGGATTTATCCTCTGCAGCAGAGGTAACTCTGGGTCTTCCATTCATCATAGTGCATGGTTTTTGCGACTACACTTGAAGAAACTTTAGAAGTTCTTAAAATGTTCCGTATTGACTGACCTTCGTGTCTTAAAGTACTGTTGTTTCTCTTTGCTTATTTGAGCTGTTCTTGCCATAATATGGACTTGGTCTTTTACCAAATAGGGCTATCTTCTGTATACCACCCCTACCTTGTCACAACAAACCTGATTGGCTCAAACGCATTAAGGAAATAAATTCCACAAATTCATTTTTAATAAGGCACGGTTAATTGAAATTAATTCCAGGTGACTACCTCATGAAGCTGGTTAAGAGAATGCCAAGAGAGCGCAAGCTGTCATCAAGGCAAAGGGTGGCTACTATGAAGAATCTCAAATATATTTATTGAACACTTTTTTGGTTAATACATGATTTGCTATTTCATAGTTGTCTTCACTTTTATTCTACAATGTAGAAAATAGTCAATATAAAGTAGGTGTGTAAAGTAGGTGTGTCCAAACTTCTGACTAGTACTATATATATAGTACTAGTCAGAAGATATATATATATATATATAAATATATATATATATATAAATATATATATATATGAGGTTTTGTGTGTTGAGTTATGCAGGGATGCAAACTGCTGAGGCAGTTTGCACTGAAACATGTAAACAAATCCCTGCTAGGGGGAAATGCAGGTTAACTAATTAAACAACAAAGAACATGATCAGTCTCTGTGTGTAAAATAAAAAAAGTGGTTAATGTGAAACTAACTCACAGCTAAAAAATGTAAAGAAAGCAATCCAATGTTATTTGTTGCCTAGACTTTACTGCAAATGACACTCAAGTCTTGAGAACAAAACTACACTAATATTGCAGTTAGCCATGACAGCCTTTATAATAAAATGCTTCTTATCATGACAGCCTTTATAATAAAACGCTTCTTATCATGACAGCCTTTATAATAGAACGCTTGTGACCATGACAGCCTTTATAATACAGCGCTTGTGACCATGACAGCCTTTATAATAGAACACTTGTGACCATGACAGCCTTTATAATAGAATGCGTGTGACCATGACAGCCTTTATAATAGAATGCGTGTGACCATGACAGCCTTTATAATAGAACGCTTGTGACCATGACAGCCTTTATAATAGAACGCTTGTGACCATGACAGCCTTTATAATAGAACGCTTGTGACCATGACAGCCTTTATAATAGAACGCTTGTGACCATGACAGCCTTTATAATAGAACGCTTGTGACCATGACAGCCTTTATAATACAGCTCGTGACCATGACAGCCTCTATAATAGAAAGCTTGTGACCATGACAGCCTTTATAATAGAACGCTTGTGACCATGACAGCCTTTATAATAGAACACTTGTGACCATGACAGCCTTTATAATACAGCTCTTGTGACCATGACAGCCTCTATAATAGAAAGCTTGTGACCATGACAGCCTTTATAATAGAAAGCTTGTGACCATGACAGCCTTTATAATAGAAAGCTTGTGACCATGACAGCCTTTATAATAGAACGCTTGTGACCATGACAGCCTTTATAATAGAACGCTTGTGACCATGACAGCCTTTATAATACAGCTCGTGACCATGACAGCCTCTATAATAGAACACTTGTGACCATGACAGCCTTTATAATAGAACGCTTGTGACCATGACAGCCTTTATAATACAGCGCTTGTGACCATGACAGCCTTTATAATAGAACACTTGTGACCATGACAGCCTTTATAATAGAATGCTTGTGACCATGACAGCCTTTATAATAGAAAGCTTGTGACCATGACAGCCTTTATAATAGAACGCTTGTGACCATGACAGCCTTTATAATAGAACGCTTGTGACCATGACAGCCTTTATAATAAAAAGCTTGTGACCATGACAGCCTTTATAATAGAACGCTTGTGACCATGACAGCCTTTATAATAGAACGCTTGTGACCATGACAGCCTTTATAATAGAAAGCTTGTGACCATGACAGCCTTTATAATAGAACACTTGTGACCATGACAGCCTTTATAATAGAACGCTTGTGACCGTGACAACCTTTATAATAGAACGCTTGTGACCATGACAGCCTTTATAATACAGCGCTTGTGACCATGACAGCCTTTATAATACAGCGCTTGTGACCATGACAGCCTTTATAATACAGCGCTTGTGACCATGACAGCCTTTATAATACAACACTTGTGACCATGACAGCCTTTATAATAGAACGCTTGTGACCATGACAGCCTTTATAATACAGCGCTTGTGACCATGACAGCCTTTATAATACAGCTCGTGACCATGACAGCCTTTATAATAGAACACTTGTGACCATGACAGCCTTTATAATAGAACGCTTGTGACCATGACAGCCTTTATAATAGAACGCTTGTGACCATGACAGCCTTTATAATAGAACACTTGTGACCATGACAGCCTTTATAATAGAAAGCTTGTGACCATGACAGCCTTTATAATAGAACGCTTGTGACCATGACAGCCTTTATAATAGAACGCTTGTGACCATGACAGCCTTTATAATACAGCTCGTGACCATGACAGCCTCTATAATAGAACACTTGTGACCATGACAGCTTTTATAATACAGCGCTTGTGACCATGACAGCCTTTATAATACAGCGCTTGTGACCATGACAGCCTTTATAATAGAAAGCTTGTGACCATGACAGCATTTATAATACAGCGCTTGTGACCATGACAGCCTTTATAATAGAACGCTTGTGACCATGACAGCCTTTATAATACAGCGCTTGTGACAACACACACATATTGCACTTGGGAAAAAAACATCTTAAAAGTAGAAATAGAATGAAACAATGCTATATTATACTGGCCACTATAGACATCGATCAAGTGCACAAGACTACATGTGTGCAAAAATTATGTTCACAGAGTAAAAACATTTCATAATCCCCCTCACTCACACGTGTTACTGTGAAGTTCAACACAACAAAAACAATATATTTGAGCTACACTGCACATTATACACTTACTGCCTGTGGACATCTGTTCTACAATGTGCCAGCAGAGCATGATACCCTTTGTTGGCATAATTGATCTCTTTCAGGCAGAGTACACCTGGCATACCCCTTTTTATCCACGGTATTGAAAGGGGGAAAGTGTGTGGTGTTCCTTTCACCTCTATAGTGGCATCCAGCTTAAGCCTGGCCCGGCATCAGCTACACTTGATCCCTGAATCCACTTGTTTAACAAGCAATGCCTCATTTTCACCTAATTCTCTCATTCTGAAAATGAACCACATACTGTAGAGGGAAAACATTAGTTAACAGATAGTTGTTAGTTCGTTAGCGAGTTAACTATTTTCACACAGATTGCCAGGGTCCAGTAAGCAACTGACACGTTATAACTTGAGGAACGATGTTGTGCCAAAAATCTCCCCCCTGACAGAACCCCCCCCTTCGCGTAAACACGCACGCACTCCATTCTTCATTGCTGCGACTTGCTTGCTTGTTGAGACTTCTGCTCTTCACTCTGTTGTCAGTTTAGCCTACATTTCACTGATCTTAGTAGCAGAAAGCTATTTTTTATTTGTGTCCTTTGATCGCGGGGGAGGCACTAGTCATGTCTGCAGTTTTTAGTTTGGCCATTTGTTTCAACTCATCATCTCTCCCATGTCTTATCATCTCTCCCATGTCTTATCATCTCTCCCATGTCTTATTCGACTAGTAGATGTTCTGAAATGTTTATTACTTGCCTACATTTTACACCCTCTGTATAATATAACACACATACATGAATTATTCATTTTGGTTGCCTATCCTGATGTGAAGTTTGTTCTATAGAAAGTATTTGACACTGATATGTGCCACAGAAAGTACCTAACCCTAGCCACAAAATTAAGGAAAAAGGCGCGGGGGGGGAGAATTTCGTCAGGCAAGAAATGGCCTTGCCGAACCCCCCTTCTAATTTCCTTAATATTGTCACTAGAGTAAAATACTTTCTGTGAAACACAGAGTCGAATACTGATGTTGTAACGTTAGCTGTCTGACTTTACTAGCAAGCTAATTTTCACAATCATATACTCAATTATTTGATCCGTTAAGTTGGCTAATGTTGCTCAACATTACTCTGGCTAGCTAACAGAGAATTTGATCCAGCTAGCGAGATACTAATACTTGTTCCCTCACACCTTCTCCCTCACCTCAAATTTTCCAAATGCCAGTTGTTTTTCGGAAGTACGCTTCATCACCTTCTCACCCCCGTCTCCGTGGTCCGGCTTCTCACCTAATGTTACCTCTTCCTTATCATTCAGGGGATGTGCTGCTGTAACCTTCTCACCCCCGTCTCCGTGGTCCGGCTTCTCACCTAATGTTACCTCTTCCTTATCATTCAGGGGACGTGCTGCTGTAACCTTCTCACCCCCGTCTCCGTGGTCAGGCTTCTCACCTAATGTTACCTCTTCCTTATCATTCAGGGGACGTGCTGCTGTAACTGGCAAGCTGTCTTTCCAGAGCGCATACTGATGCAGTAACTAGTAAGTTGGTCGTCTCTTCTCTCTTCAGTCATATGCTGATGCTGTAACTAGTAAGTTGGTCGTCTCTCTCTTCAGTCATGTGCTGATGCTGTAACTAGTAAGTTGGTCGTCTCTTCTCTCTTCAGTCTCGTGCTGATGCTGTAACTAGTAAGTCGTCTCTTCTCTCTTCAGTCGTGCTCTTCTCTCTTCAGTCTGTGCTGATGCTGTAACTAGTAAGTTGGTCGTCTCTTCTCTCTTCAGTCTCGTGCTGATGCTGTAACTAGTAAGTTGGTCGTCTCTTCTCTCTTCAGTCATGTGCTGATGCTGTAACTAGTAAGTTGGTCGTCTCTCTCTTCAGTCATGTGCTGATGTTGTAACTAGTAAGTTGGTCATCTCTTCTCTCTTCAGTCATGTGCTGATGCTGTAACTAGTAAGTTGGTCGTCTCTCTCTTCAGTCATGTGCTGATGTTGTAACTAGTAAGTTGGTCATCTCTTCTCTCTTCAGTCATGTGCTGATGCTGTAACTAGTAAGTTGGTCATCTCTTCTCTCTTCAGTCATGTGCTGATGTTGTAACTAGTAAGTTGGTCGTCTGTTCTCTCTTCAGTCATGTGCTGATGTTGTAACTAGTAAGTTGGTCGTCTCTTCTCTCTTCAGTCGCGTGCTGATGTTGTAACTAGTAAGTTGGTCGTCTCTTCTCTCTTCAGTCTCGTGCTGATGCTGTAACTAGTAAGTTGGTCGTCTCTTCTCTCTTCAGTCGCGTGCTGATGTTGTA
This sequence comes from Oncorhynchus tshawytscha, assembly GCF_018296145.1. NCBI lineage: Eukaryota > Metazoa > Chordata > Actinopteri > Salmoniformes > Salmonidae > Oncorhynchus > Oncorhynchus tshawytscha. The sequence goes on from NC_056441.1 coordinate 37,656,844, forward strand.
ACTAGTAAGTTGGTCGTCTCTTCTCTCTTCAGTCTCGTGCTGATGCTGTAACTAGTAAGTTGGTCGTCTCTTCTCTCTTCAGTCATGTGCTGATGCTGTAACTAGTAAGTTGGTCGTCTCTTCTCTCTTCAGTCTCGTGCTGATGCTGTAACTAGTAAGTTGGTCGTCTCTTCTCTCTTCAGTCATGTGCTGATGCTGTAACTAGTAAGTTGGTCGTCTCTTCTCTCTTCAGTCTCGTGCTGATGCTGTAACTAGTAAGTTGGTCGTCTCTTCTCTCTTCAGTCGCGTGCTGATGCTGTAACTAGTAAGTTGGTCGTCTCTTCTCTCTTCAGTCTAGTAAGTTGGTCGTCTCTTCTCTCTTCAGCTGATGTTGTAACTAGTAAGTTGGTCGTCTCTTCTCTCTTCAGTCTCGTGCTGATGCTGTAACTAGTAAGTTGGTCGTCTCTTCTCTCTTCAGTCTCGTGCTGATGCTGTAACTAGTAAGTTGGTCGTCTCTTCTCTCTTCAGTCTCGTGCTGATGCTGTAACTAGTAAGTTGGTCGTCTCTTCTCTCTTCAGTCATGTGCTGATGCTGTAACTAGTAAGTTGGTCGTCTCTTCTCTCTTCAGTCTCGTGCTGATGCTGTAACTAGTAAGTTGGTCGTCTCTTCTCTCTTCAGTCTCGTGCTGATGCTGTAACTAGTAAGTTGGTCGTCTCTTCTCTCTTCAGTCACGTGCTGCGCTGCATTCTGCTGTTATGTAAACGATTGGCTGAGCCTTGGATACAGCAACCAGTATTGCTCCAAATGCACATCACTTGTTCGCTTACAGCCACCCCCCCAAAAAAACATAGAATTTCACCGAAAGTTGACTAGTTAACATCCCTGGTTATGAGGATAACTGAGTGAATCTTTGTAAAAATGCAGATATAGGCCATTCCGTGACCCTTGGATTTAGCCCCATCCAGCATTCATCTAGCATCCATACTGTTGGTACCATCCAGCGCACACACACACACACACACACACACACACTCACTAAGCCCTCCCCCCATACCCCCCCCATGCCCTTACACAACCTCCATTTTGTAATTGGTCAGCACTAGAATCTAGAGCATGGTCACACACAGAGGCACGCACACAAGTACACACTCCCAAACAAACACATTTTCATGCACGCACGCACACACGTACAGTACACACACTCCCTTACAAGCTCACACACACAAGCTTGCACACAAATACACCACAAAGACATACCTGCTCCTTTACCAAATCATGAATATTGGAGTAAAACATTTGGTGTGAAGAAGCCATCGTGATAGCTCTCCTTAATGACTTCACTGTGTGTGTGTGTGTGTGTGTGTGTGTGTGTGTGTGTGTGTGTGTGTGTGTGTGTGTGTGTGTGTGTGAGTTGATTTTGCCCCACCGTGGAACATCCAAAGTGCTGGCATTCCATTTCCAAATGTGCATTAATACAAGCTCCATTCATAACGCATTGCATTTGCTTTCACTAATTAACAATTAGAGTACAAAACACACTCTCACTTCGAGGGCTTCCATTTCGTCTTTCCTCTGCATATGCAAATGAAACACTTCATTTTTCCTTTTTCCCCACAGCAGGTCGATGTTTGTGAAATATCAGCCGGCGAATGCAGACAAGTTGAATAAACATGAGTCATCAAATGTGTGAGAATGTATGGAGTCTGGGTCGGTGGTGGTGGGGGGGGGGTTGCTGGGTGTGTGTGACAGGGACACTTTGCTGAGTGCTTTTTTTAAAGCCTCTGGCTAATGGCTTTGTGAAGGGTGTGGATGAATATGAGATGGCCACACCGTGATGACGGGAATCTTTTAGCTAGCGCCGAGAGGAGAGGGGCGCTGCTGAGCCCAGGGTGTGTGTGTCATCAGTTCAGAGTTTGTGTACAGTGTGCTTTTGAGCACTCCTTTGTCCTCAGACGTTCGTGGTGTTTCTGATTTTGAGGGTAAAGAACGAGAATCAGGGTGATGTCCGCACAAGAATAGTAAACAAACAAAAATTTGACCAACTGGTGACATTTTGTTAGTCTCCCATAGGTCAAATGCTGTTTCTAGGGGGTTTAGGGTTAAGGTTAGAATTAGATTTAATGTTAGGAGCTAGGGTTAGTTTTAGGGTTAGGTTTTCGGATTAAGGTTAGGGTTAGGGAAAATAGTATTTTGAATTGGACTGAATTGTGTCCCCACAAGGTTAGTTATGCAAGACTGTGTGTGAACACAACTTCCACTGACCTGGCACGCTAGTTGACACGTTGACCTGTGTGTAGAACCTCTTGTTGGGCAGAAGCTCTGATACGCCATTGAGGGCCTCGACCGTCAACGTGTAGTTGGAGTTGGCCATGAGGTTAACCACGGTCACCGTGCGCTCGGTCAACCCACTCTGCTGGGGCATGAAGCCCACGCTGGCCCCGCACGGCTCACACTGCAGCCCCAGGCACCGGCGGCAGCCCACGCTGTAGGTCAGGTCCCCCCTGCCGCCCGTGTCTGTTGGCGTGCTCCACTCCAGGATCATGGTGGACTGCTTGAGAGTGTAGACCAAGTCTTTGGGAGGAGAGGGGGGGCCTGGGAGGGAGAAAAAGTCACATTTAGTGCTCGTCTTATGGCCCCCCCCGTATGATGTTTAAAAGTGTGAGGCATTTCTATGACATATGATTATTCTGTATGATGTACTTACTACCTACAGTGCCACAGCAGGTTTTATTTTGCCTTTATTTAACCAGGTAAGTCACTGAGAACACATTCTCTTTTACAATAACGACCTGACCAAGATAACAGCGATATACCGTGCAGCAAAGCAGAAAAGTGAGGACGTAACAGACTAGGCACCAGTACATCAGACATCAGTATGAGGGAATGTATTTGAATTCAGCATTAAAACCAGTGGCAACCAATTACTACGGAACAGTTCCCTCTGTAGTCCCACTCTCAAAGTGTAGCCCGCCCCAGAATGGTAGCTACGTGGTGTCATTGCGCTAGCACACATCTGGCTACGATGCCTACGTAATACCTTGATAGGATTGAGATGAGAAAGGGATTATGGGTGATGCATGGGGGGGGGAGAAGAACAGAGAAAATAAGACTAGCCAAAGCAACTAAAGCTTGCCTGGTCTAGATGAAATGTGTGTGTTTATGACGACGGAACAAAGGAGCCGTAAGTGAGACGTATAATATGCTGCTCGCCGACCATCTTTATTCACTCATGCGATTTCTAGACAGTCCCTGATCTACCGACCACCTCATCTTACGGCGGATTGAGAAATAAAATGGCGGGAAATCTATTAGTGATGGTGAAGTGTAATACTGTGTGTGTGTGTGTGTATACGTGTGTATGTGTGTGTGTGTGTCTGTGTATGAGAGCGAGAGATAAAGGACTGCCTATTAGTTATTTAAGTCAACAGTCATGGCTGGAACAAATGCCTTGTTTACAAACCGCAAATATGAGTCGCCACAGAAAAGGTGGTTCGTGCTCGCGGAATGAGAATCCTCTCTGTTATCAAAAGGTGAAATACGACGGGTGCATCTCAATAGTCCTACATAGCTTCTTCTCTTCATCTGGTAGGAGGTTCTGACAATGGTCAACCCCACTCATGCGCACGCAGAACGGTCACTTTCAACGCCTTGCGCTAATGACGTGGGGCTGTAACTGTGCATGTTTCAACACATGAACGGAACATAAAAGGTACTGGTCCATTAAAGGATATTGATGGCGGTGTGTGTGTGTGTGTGTGTGAGAGAGAAACACTTGTGGGAAAGTGACAATGTACACTATTTCTGTGGTAATAATGAACGTGCAGGTGTAGAGGGGCGATAAACGCGTCAGTGGGTGTATACTGAATGCTCTCTCAGTGGGGTTATGTAACACGGTAATGGGCGTGTGGCCAGAAGTGGGGCACAGCTGTGGTGTGTGACGTGCTCATCAGCGAGCAGCCCACCTTCACTTATTCATTAACACATACCTGTACGCACACAGCCGGGCCTTCATAGCCTCGTCTCTCCTTCTCTTCCATCGCTCTCTCAAAGTTCCTCTTAATCTCACTCTTCCCATCTATCATTCCTTCACAACTCTTCTCAGTTCTCCTCCCCCTCTCCATCTGTCTGTCCTCCCATCTGCCTGTCTCCACCTCTCCACACAATAGCTTGGTGGAATCAGGAGATGGTCACAATTACGGAATCAATATTGTAATTAAATGTGGTAATTAAAGAGCTATAAATGCTATCCCCGACTGCCCCTGATCGATATGAAAGCACCGGGAATCAATATCGTGATTAAACCTTCTAATTACAGGGCTATAAAAATAAAAAACTGGAGCTGATCCGAGCCACGAATGAGCACACACCATTTCTGCCCTCTGTGTTTTATTGTCTGGTACACTATAGAGCATATTATTCAAGAAGCTTATTAGGAGGATTAAATCAGGTGGCGTGTGTGTATTTAACCATCAACACTGCAGAGGGTTAGATCAATACGGCTGCCCCTGGCGATATGGTATGGAATTGGCCTTGAATGTATGTGCGTCTTTGGAGGGGGAGTGTGGGGGGAGAGGAGGGGGTGAAAAGAGATTGGGTGACCAAGTGGGGGAAGGCTAGAGGGAAGATTTCGGTTGAGTGGAGGACTGATGGGTGAAGTATGAAGGGAATAGGGAAACGATAGAGGGATAAGGTGAAGGACGGGTGAAGGACAGTGGGATTGGGTTACCTGATGGATGGAGGGATGGGGTAGAGAGAGCGGGAGGGAGAGGGAATAATTAAGTGATGAGGTTAGGGAAGGTGAGGAGGGTTGAAGGGACAAAGTCAGTGGGAGGGGGAGGGATTATGGTCAGAGAGAAAGTGAAGGAGAGAGAGAGAGAGACTGAGAAGAGGAATGACAGGGTTACATGGCTAGAGGAGAGGTGATATGACAGAGTGATATAGTCAGATGAGGAGTTGCATAGGAACAGGTGTGTATGCGCGCGTCTTACGGGTGCAGGGGGCGGAGGGGTTGTCCAGGGGGGTCCTGAAGTGATCCTCCTCACACACACACACCACCGATCCTTCCTCCTCAGCCACACTGTTGGCCGGGCACGGAAAACACTCCTGCTGTCTGGATGACATCTTATACGAGCCAGGGGGACACGCTGAGAAAAAAAGATAAATATGCATTAAAAACACATTACACAGTAATATTATATCAGTTGGTGTATGTTTTAAAACTGCTGTAACGTGCTGATAATGATTTAGCGGCATGGGGTACATACATTCAAGCTAATTATGTCTTCTGGGAGAGAGAGAGAGTGAGCGAGGACTAGGAGGAAAGAGGGAGGGGGAGAGAGGAGAGAAAGAGGAGAGCATATGAAAGAGCTAGAGCAAGTTCAAGAAAGCCAAAGGGAGGGAGAGCGAGAGCGAGAGAACGAGAGAGAGCACGAGAGAGAGGGAGAGAGGGAGAGAGAGAGGGAGAGAGAGAGAGACCGATTTTAGAAGGCGAGATTTGATGACTCAGCAGAGCTGTAAGGCTGAACACAAACACATGATGTTGAGCCTCTAAGCTGAACATATGGTCAATGGAACTGGACCAGCTAGTCAGTACAGAACCAACACATGCTGTCCAATCTCTCTTCAGGCACCGAGCTGGTCAACCCCTCGACCTTTTTCCCCCTTCTCCAATTCACTCGGTCATCTCCTCCCTTCTTTCTCGCGTGTTAACAGCTCCTGACAATTTCTTATTACACAACTCCATTTAATTTGGGACTGGGGGGCACGGAGAGAGGGAGAGAGCCAGGCGGGGAAAAGACCGGTAGAAAAAGAGAGCGTGAGAGAGTGACTACACGCACACCGCACAAGCACACGTGCCCATTAGTACGGGCAAGCACACAAACTATTTCCACTCTATTTCCACTCTTTCTCACTGGGGTTCATTTTCCACTTGCCATGCCAGAGCTCCGAGTGGTAATGTGTATGAAATCAGTTGAGCGCTGCTCTCCCCTCTGTCACCGGGTCCCCAACAACATTTCTACATTATCACCTTCAGCACGCTCTCTCTTCCCATTATGATCACCATCATATTCATCACTGCCGTTCCCTATCCTACTGCTAATGCACTGCGGTTAGATAATACATGAATGTGGCTGTGAAGACAACCCGGCCCCAGCCTCAACGATGTAACCGTGTCTGACTGGAGGGTAAAGCCTGAATGGTGAATAGATGGTGGGTTTGGGTGTCACACACACACACACACACACACACGCAACGCACACAATTTAAGACACACACGCCTCGAAGTCACACCGATTAGCCCTTTCAAACTCCCCAAGCTGGGACTGATGTGAAAGCATGAGTGTGTAGGGCGTAGCGGTGTCTGTAAGAACCTTGTAATCGCCTTTCTAATGTCTTCCATTACACTAACACCGAACAGCCTGCTTTGTAGAGAACCCCTCTTTGGCTACAGTGCTGCAGAGGGCGAAGAAAAACATTGCTTCTGAAATGGCTGGATGTAGCTGCTCTGGCCATTTAGCATCTGAAATGGCTGGATGTAGCTGCTCTGGCCATTTAGCATCTGAAATGGCTGGATGTAGCTGCTCTGGCCATTTAGCATCTGAAATGGCTGGATGTAGCTGCTCTGGCCATTTAGCATCTGAAATGGCTGGATGTAGCTGCTCTGGCCATTTAGCATCTGAAAATGGCTGGATGTAGCTGCTCTGGCCATTTAGCATCTGAAAATGGCTGGATGTAGCTGCTCTGGCCATTTAGCATCTGAAATGGCTGGATGTAGCTGCTCTGGCCATTTAGCATCTGAAATGGCTGGATGTAGCTGCTCTGGCCATTTAGCTAGCTTGCTGTTGCTAGTTCATTTGTCCTGGGATATAAACATTGGGTTGTCACTTTACCTGAAATGCGCAAGGTCCTCTACTCTGACAATTAATCCACAGATAAAAGGGTAAACCGAGTTCGTTTAACATAATCTTTCCTCCTTCAGGTTTCTTTGGACTTTATATGGTGGTTGGCAACCAATTTAAGGTGCATTACCACTACCGGACTGGAGTGTGGTCCTCAGTTCATCTGATGCAGAAAAACAAATCCATGCTTTTGTCACTTCTAGATTAGACTACTACAATGCTCTACTTTCTGGCTACTCAGATAAAGCCCTAAATATACTTCAGTTAGTGCTAAACATGGTTGTTAGAATCTTGAATAGAACCCCCAAAAAGTGATCATATTACTCCAGTTCTACCAGTTCCACCTGTCTGATTTCAAGGTTTTACTGTTAACCTACAAAGCATTACATGGGCTTGCTCCTACCTCTCTCCCCGATTCGGTCCTGCCGTACATAACTAAGTACACTACGATCATAAGATGCAGGCCTCCTTATTGTCCCTAGAATTTGTAAGCAAACAGCTGGAGGCAGGGCTTTCTCCTATAGAGTTCCATTTTCACAGAATGGTCTGCCCACTGACACGGTCACCAGGTGTACAGTGTTTCCTTCGACACATTGGTGCGGCTGGCTTCCGGGTTAAGCGAGCAGTGTCAAGAAGCAGTGCGGCTTGGCGGGGTCGTGTTTCGGAAGCTGCACTGCTCTCGACCTTCGCCTCTCCTGAGGCTGAACGGGAGTTGCAGAGATGGGACAGGACTGTAACTACCAATTGGATATCACAAAATTGGGAAGAAAAAAAGGCCACAAAAAAGATAAAAATGTATTGAAGACTCATCTCTTCAGTAGGTCCCATGATGAAGTGTAGTCTGGCCCAGGGGTCGAAAGTGGGCGGAAAGGCACTGGAGCGACGAACCGCCCTTGCTGTCTCTGCATGGCCGGTTCCCCTCTCTCTCCACTGGGATTCTCTGCCTCGGACCCTATTACAGGGGCTGAGTCACTGGCTTACTGATGCTCTTCCATGCCGTCCCTATGAGGGGTGCGTCACTTGAGTGGGTTGAGTCACTGATGTGATTTTCTTGTCTGGATTGGCGCCCCCTCGGGTTCGTGCCATGGGGGAGATCTTCGTGGGCTATACTCAGCCTTGTCGCAGTGTAGTAAGTGGTTTGCGGATATCCCTCTAGTGGTGTGGGGGTTATAACCTCCCTGGTTGGCCCTGTCCGGGGGTATCGTTGGACTGGGCCACAGTGTCTCCCGACCCATCCTGTCTCAGCCTCCAGTATCTATTCTGCAATAGTTTGTGTTAGGGAGCTAGAGTCAGTCTGTTATATCTGGTGTAATTCTCCTGTCTTATCCGGTGTCCTGTGAATTTAAGTATGCTCCCTCTAATTCTCTCTCTTTCCCGGAGGACCTGAACCCTAAGACCATGCCTCAGGACTACCTGGCCTGATGACTCCTCACTGTCCCCAGTCTATCTGGTCGTGCTGCTGCTCCAGTTTCAACTGTTCTGCCTGTGTCTATGGAACCCTGACCTGTTCACTGGACGTGCTACCTTGTCCCGCACCTGCTGTCTCGAACTCTGAATGCTCGGCTATGAAAAACCAACTGACATTTACTCCTGAGGTGCTGACCTGTTGCACCCTCTACAACCACTGTGATTATTATTATTTGACTCTGTTGGTCATCTATGAACGTTTGAACATCTTGGCCATGTACTGTTATAATCTCCACCCGGCACAACCAGAAGAGGACTGGCCACCCCTCAGAGCCTGGTTCCTCTCTAAGTTTCTTCCTAGGTTCCTGCCTTTCTAGGGAGAATTTCCTAGCCACCGTGCTTCTACATCTGCATTGGAGTTTAAGGCTGGGTTTCTGTATAGCACTTTGTGACATCTGCTGATGTAAGAAGAGCTTTATGAATACATTTGATTGAAATATCAATCAATCAATCACCCACGTGGGTATATGCTCCTAAAAACCAATGAGGAGATGGGAGAGGCGGGACTTGCAGCGCATCAAGCGTCAGAAATTCTATTTTAGAGCCTGGCTAAGCAGACACTCGTTGACGTGTG
>NC_056441.1:37675762-37733262 GCF_018296145.1 Oncorhynchus tshawytscha
GAGAGAACGAGTGGGAGAGAGGTAGAGAGTGAGTCGTCAGCACACCAGGAGAGAGAGAGAAAGATCATTCTGTTTCCTGAAGTTGTAATAATACAGGCACTGTAACGCTGAGCTCTGCCAACTGCCTGGTGGCTAAATATACAGATACTGTCTAGCGAAGAGAAAGAGATGCTTAGCAGCATCTACAATGCCAGTAGTGGAGGATGTTATGGAGGAGGCAGTCACACAGAGGGAGCGGTATAGGGGTCAAACGCACACCCACACACACACACACCACTGTATTCACATTGCTGTCAATACTCCTGGACGGGTTGGCACTGGTGTCCATTTTCCAAGCCGCTAGCAAGGAGCCCTTGGACTATACACTGTGTGGTGGTCCTCTGTCGCTCAGTTGGTAGAGCAAGGCGCTTGCAACGCCAGGATAGTGGGCTTGATTCCCGGGACCACCCGTAGGTAAAATGTATGCACGCCTGACTAAATCGCTTTGGATTAAAAGCGCCAAGCTAAACGGCATATATTATTCCAAGCTGTTTGCTAATGCTAAGTCAAAATGTGGCTGCCTACACACACTATGCAAAACAAACAGAATCATTCGATGGGTGACAAATACACACAAAAAAAGAGCAACCATATTTATGGTTTTTATGTTTGGTTTCAGGTGAATAGCTTTACAAATGCCCTGTCTTTCACATTTCAGTGCTCCCCCTCACCCCGTCTCCCCTCCCCCCTCTTATCTTTCTCTCCCTCACTCTCGCTCTCATTGCACATTAATAAATCATGAAGCACTTAATACAGTAAATGCAAGCAATGAATTGTTTCTGTGCCTTTCTGACAGGAGGTATTAATGAATATTAATGAGGCTAAAAGAGGTTTGCTTTGCATACGCACACACGCCAAGACACACACACACACACAAGCGATACACACACACACACACACACACCAAATGGCCGTCATTATTTCAGGCCATCATTTTGCTCTGTCTTATATTCAAATGTCAGGGTTAGATTTGCAGGCGGAAGGAGGGATGGAGGGAGAGAGGGGGGTGGAATCAATAATTTATGGCCCCATATTCAGATTACTTGCTCTCTGCTGCTAATGCTAATTGATGAATGGGATAAATCACCATTCCGGGGCGAGGAAGAGGGACATTTTAAAGGTCCTGGGGATCAAACAGACAGATGGCTGGGGAGGAATGACTGATCACAGTCACACCTAGTGCTAATGGAGGGGACATGCTAGATGTAGCACTGTACAATGGCCGCGGCCACGCATAACCCAACCTACAGTCTGGCTGTCACCGGGACAACGAGCGAAAGCCGCCGTGTTCTCAGCACAAACCGGCGGCTACAACACAGCAGATCTCTAAAGCCGCAATGATGACGTCGCAAACCGTGTTACGTCATCCACACGAGCAGCACCTTCACAATCAAAGAGGACGGCTGCTGTAAGACGTCATCATGGTAATCAAAGGCCTTTCCAAGCAGCCTGGGGAAGGGAGGGGGGGAGAGACCTATTGCCACAAGAAAAGGTCAACCAGTGAAGAACAAACACTATTGTAAATACAACCCATATTTATGCTTATTTATTTTCCCTTTTGTACCATTTGTACATTGGTCATTGTATTTTTGTTTATCATCTTCCTCACTTGCTTTGGCAATGTTAACATATGTTTCCCATGCCAATAAAGCCCCTTGAATTGATATCTATCGCGAGCGAGAGCGCACACACACAAAGAAACACACACACAGGTTCTGAAGGGAGATGCTGTTTACAAAGTTTAAGACTCCTACTTATACCTCCTCTCCCAGACTCCTCTCGGTTCTCTCCTCCCTACCTCCGCTCTAACTCACCTCCTCCACCTCTCATCTCAGTCTTTACGCTACTCTACTTTGATGACACAAACTAAGTCCAGGAGAGATACTTGCTTAGTCTTTCAGGAGATGTCTCCCACAGACACCTACACCGTACATACCCCCCTCTGACTGCTACAGGGGAGAGACAACGGCTCTGCCACACCTCATGTCCCAGTGAGAATGACCTTAATAACCGTAGACAGACCTTTTGCTCTCGGAGCCGAATTGAACATGAAAGGCTTTTAAAAACAGCCACACGTTTGTTAAATCACTGGCATTAATCAATTGCGCAACACCATACGCATATGTGATATGATTCATTTGACAATAAAAACAACATCTATACAACCACACGTGGATACAATGCATTTAAAAATCATAGAGGATAAAACTAAAAAATGCTTAGAAACGCATTTCCATTGTGATCCTCTTGTTAACAAAATACATAATTCATCAATGAACAACAAATGAAAGGTGGAAAACGAATGGAGTTGAGGCAGTTTGGTAAAGTCAGTATGGCTTGAGAGGAGGGTGTGTTGATGGTACAGTACAGCCAGGGAGAAAGCCAGTCTGTCGGACAAGCCAGGAGCTCTTCATCGAGGCCCGTGGCTTTGTCCGACGTTCACAGTTTCTCCGTAGGTAGCCTCTCCTCCGTTGGTAGCCTCTCCTCCGTTCCTCCGTTGGTAGCCTCTCCTCCGTTCCTCCCGTTCCTCCGTTGGTAGCCTCTCCTCCGTTGGTAGCCTCTCCTCCGTTCCTCCGTTGGTAGCCTCTCCTCCGTTCCTCCGTTGGTAGCCTCTCCTCCTGGTAGTCCTCCTCCTGGCTGGTAGCCTCTCCTCCGTTCCTCCTGGCTGTAGCCTCTCCTCCGTTCCTCCTGGCTGTAGCCTCTCCTCCGTTCCTCCTGGCTGTAGCCTCTCCTCCGTTCCTCCTGGCTGTAGCCTCTCCTCCGTTCCTCCTGGCTGTAGCCTCTCCTCCGTTCCTCCTGGCTGTAGCCTCTCCTCCGTTCCTCCTGGCTGTAGCCTCTCCTCCGTTCCTCCTGGCTGTAGCCTCTCCTCCGTTCCTCCTGGCTGTAGCCTCTCCTCCGTAGGTAGTTCCTCCGGCGGTAGCCTCTCCTCCGTTCCTCCTGGCGGTAGCCTCCTCCGTAGGTAGCCTCTCCTCCTGGCGGTAGCCTCCTCCTCCGTAGGTAGCCCTCCTCCGTAGGTAGCCTCCGTAGGTAGCCTCTCCTCCGTAGGTAGCCTCTCCTCCGTAGGTAGCCTCTCCTCCGTAGGTAGCCTCTCCTCCGTAGGTATCCTCCTCCTCCGTAGGTAGCCTCTCCTCCGTAGGTCCTCCGAGGTAGCCTCTCCTCCTCCGTAGGTAGTTCCTCCGTAGGTATCCGAACCTCCGTAGATAGCATCTCTCCTCCGTTCCTCCGTAGGTAGCCTCTCCTCCTCCTCCGTAGGTAGCATCTCCTCTCCTCCGTAGGTAGCCTCCTCCGTAAGGTAGCCTCCTCCGTAGGTAGCCTCTCCTCCTCCTCCGTAGGTAACCTCTCCTCCTCTCCTCCGTAGGTAGCCTCCTCCTCTCCTCCTCCGTAGGTAGCCCCTCCTATCCGAACCTCCCTCTCCTCCGTTCCTAGGTAGCCTCTCCTCCTCCGTAGGTAGCCTCCTCCTCCTCCGCCTCTCCTCCTCTCCTCCGTAGGTAGCCTCTCCTCCCTCCTCCGTTGGTAGCCTCTCCTCCGTTCCTCCGTAGGTAGCCGATCCTCCTCCTAGGTAGCCCTCCTCCGTAGGTACCTCTCCTCCTCCGTAAGGTAGCCCTCCTCCGTAGGTAGCCGATCCTCCGTAAGGTAGCCGATCCTCCGTAAGGTAGCATCTCCTCCGTAAGGTAGCCTCTCCCGATCCTCCGTAAGGTAGCCCGATCCTCCGTAGGTAGCCGATCCTCCGTAAGGTAGCCCTCCTCCGTAAGGTAGCTCTCCTCCGTAAGGTCTCCTCCGTAGGTGCCTCTCCTCCGTAGGTAGCCTCTCCTCCGTTCCTCCGTAGGTAGCCGATCCTCCGTAAGGTAGCCGATCCTCCGTAAGGTAGCCGATCCTCCGTAAGGTAGCCGATCCTCCGTAAGGTAGCCGATCCTCCGTAAGGTAGCCGATCCTCCGTAAGGTAGCCTCTCCGTAGGTCCTCCTCCGTAGGTAGCCTCTCCTCCGTAGGTAGCCTCTCCTCCGTAGGTAGCCCTCCTCCGTAGGTAGCCTCTCCTCCGTAGGTAGCCTCTCCTCCGTTCCTCCGTAGGTAGCCTCCTCCTCCTCCGTAGGTAGCCTCTCCTCCGTTCCTCCGTAGGTAGCCTCCTCCTAGCCTCTCCTCCGTAAGGTAGCCTCTCCTCCTAAGCCTCTCCTCCTCTCCTCCGTAGGTAGCCTCTCCTCCGTTCCTCCGTAGGTAGCCTCTCCTCCGTAAGGTAGCCTCTCCTCCGTAAGGTAGCCTCTCCTCCGTAAGGTAGCCGATCCTCCGTAAGGTAGCCGATCCTCCGTCCCCGACAGTGCAGAACCCACCTGGGTGATGCTTCGGCTGCAGTAAAGCGGCAGAAAAATCAACCACACATCAGCAGTGATCAGGAACAGTCCCTCTGCCTCTCTGACATCTCAGACACTGCAGTCTCCACCTTCTAACCCGCAGGTGAAACAAAAAAGCCTGGAGCTGCTGCTGCGTTACATTAGCCATCCCGCTAGCCAGGAAAGGCAAACAAACGGACTGAACGTCGTAACTTTGACATTGAAGACCACAATATTTATCTAAACAAAACAGATTTATCAAAAATAAAAAGCTTATTATATATTTTTTAAACACTTACAAATGCTTAAATATTTACAAAATGTACATGTACATGTCTGCCTAGGTGACCTCACTGCACCATGCCAACCACAGAACTCTGTTCATTTAAGCAATAATGCCCAAGGAGGTGTGGTATATTGGCCATATACCACAAACCTCCGAGGTGCTTTATTGCTATTATAAACTGGTTACCAATGCAATTAGAGCAGTAAAAATAAAGGTTTTGTCATACCTGTGATATACGGTCTGATATACCGTGGCTGTAAGCCAATCAGCATTCAGGGCTCGAACCACCCAGTTTATAATATGAAGCAGAATTGTGGCTTTGGACAAAACACATCCAAGGCTAGAGTAAACACTGAGAAAAGTTTCAAATCGGATGTTGATGAGAGATAGATCTCGCTAGACATAATCTACTAATGTAAATCCACCCACTCAGTCGCTCTCCCTCCCTTTGTCACAGCCTCCTCTATGCCTCGCACTTTCTTCCTCCCACTACCCCCCCCAGTCTCTCATTTCCCTGGGCTTATCTGCGTGTGGTGGAACAATGGGATGATGGCAGACGAGGGCTTCAATTACAGGATATTACACCGCTCTTCTTTCTCCTCTCATCCCTCTCTCCATCCTAATCACACTAAACAATTACCGGGGACTTCAGTATAAAGAGGGATGCACTCATTTTGGTTCTCTCGCTCCCTCTCTCTCAAACTTTCCATCAGTCCTTATCATGCTCTTCATCTCTCGCTTTACCTTTTCCCACCCCCTCTCCATCTCGCTTTCTCTCCCCATCTTGCCCTTTCCCTCTTTCCAACTCTCTTTCTGTATAGCATTCCTCATCAGTACCAGTCATTCAGTTGGCTACAGCCCCAGCCATCCCATGCAGTCCCTGCTCACTGAAGGGCTCTTTGTGATATCCCCCTCTCCCCTCGACCTTCATTCAACGTTCCATTCATCTATTGCTTTCCAGACCCATCTTTCCCTTGCTTCTACTCCTCCATCCCTCAGTCTAACTCGGTCCCTTCATTGGATTAGAGATTATCAAGAGAGCTCCATGTTCTTATGAACCGAGTCCTGGACTGCACATCTTAGCTAAATGGCTCTGCCCCTCCCCTCTACGCTCCATTCACTTGTTCATGCCTCCCTCATCCATCTATCAGTTTCCCGTTTTAAAGCATCTTTTCATTTGATAAGTGTTCTTATCTAACCATGTGGCAGAGGTCCCTGCCGTCTTTGGTCCGAGTCAATGTATGTGCGTCATTCAATATTTTCCCCTCATCTTATCCCTCTACATCAGATCTAGCCTTGTGTCTGAGGAGGGATTGGCTATGACATCTCCGGGGTGTGTTTGTGTCCCGTCTCTCTGATGGATTGCTTCCATTTAGCCCGGCAGCCGGGCCATTTGTTTCACATTCACAACCAGGTCTGATCACGCACGCACACTTCCTCACTACTTACGCCATTCACACACACACACACACACACACACACACACACACACACACACACACACACACGCCACACACACACACACACACACACACACACACACACACACACAAATGTGCGCCAAAACCAAATCAGAGTTGCAGTAGCCCTATATGCAAATAGACCATTGCCATATATGGATCTGTACCATTTACTTTGAACTGGACTGTTTTTACAGCATGAGCGGTCGTGAGTAGATGCGCTTGTTTTGAGATCAAAGCGAGAGCTGCATGTAGCCACGTGTGCACATTTTGTTCATATCCTTTACTATTTAGTGAGTTATTAGCCCAGTTATAGATAATTTGTAGTCGGCAATAGGGGAGTGATTGCTTCCTACAAGAGCACAAAACGTGTACATTTCTAGCCATCTTTAAAAGAGAGTCAGGTAAAGAGCACGTTTGTCTTAAAGGGGAAGTGTTGTAATTTGAGACAGGCTTAAGCTAAGTAGCCAATCAGCAGAGGGTAGCATAATTTGTCTGATTCTCTGTAATAATGGGAATAATTCTGCATTTTATTTTGTAAAGTGGTTTCTTGCAGCAAACTACACAACCTGTTCAGTCACCTTGTCTGAAGGACAAGCGGATAAACAAGTTACGCCCTGCATGTTTTTTTTTTTCAAAAGTCTAATGGAATGTAGGCCTACATTGAAAACCACACGTTGGCTGCTACTGTAGGCTGAATGATAGAACAGCTAATTCATGTTCAAATGTTATGGGATGCATTTCCTTCATTGGCTTTGATGGTAGGCCACTCTGGTAGACCTGCATTACGATACAATAGGCACAGTAGCGTAC
Source organism: Oncorhynchus tshawytscha (assembly GCF_018296145.1). Taxonomy (NCBI): domain Eukaryota; kingdom Metazoa; phylum Chordata; class Actinopteri; order Salmoniformes; family Salmonidae; genus Oncorhynchus; species Oncorhynchus tshawytscha. The sequence goes on from NC_056441.1 coordinate 37,682,684, forward strand.
TTGACCACAGTTAAAACTAACTATAAGCGGTGTTCACAGTAAACGCTCAGCGGACTGGAAATTTGCTCAGTGCAGAATCTTATTGTTAGGGAACATTGATCACCCCCCCCATACACAAACACCAGCACATATGAACATCATTCCCTACCTTCTGACACCATTCAAACATGTACACGTCAGCAAATGCTTGAGCATTCACACACACACGTGCAAAACACTCCGAGCCTCACCAGTCTCCCATTGTATTACTGAAGTCTGAAAATAAGAGATGATTTCTTACAAGTGTCTGTTTAGTCAATTACCTCGACTAACCGGTGCCCCCGCACATTGACTCTAACGGCACCCTCTGTATTTAGCCTTGCTATTGTTATTTTACTGCTGCTCTTTAATTATTTATTACTTTTATTTCTTCTTTTTTTTCTTAAAACTGCATTGTTGGTTAAGGGCTTGTAAGTAAGGTCAAAAAGGTCTACACCTGCTGTATTCGGCGCATGTGACAAATACAATTTGATTGGAGTGCGCCTGCCGGTGTGTGTGTGTTCCAGTGCATGCGGTGTCAGAGTCGCGTGTGTGTCTGCAGTCATCCGTGGTGTCCAATGCGGAGTGATCTCAAGCCACCCGTGATCACCATCACGGCCCAGCACACACATTCACACAGGTGTTACTCCTCGCAGGAGACACAGAGGGCAAGATGGGCACAGTGTGCAGCAGCAAATAACCCTAGAACCCTGTGTCTGTTTGTGTGTACTGTACTTCTGTGTGTGTACCTTTATGTGTGTGTGTGTGTGTGTGTGAGACACAGCAGGGAGGCAGGTCTCAGTCATTTACATGGCAATTTCAGGTTGAGCGCCTGCGAAATGAGATCCAATCGGAGATGCTCCTTTTGACAGAAGCTCTGCCATATGTGTGTGTGTGTGTATGTGTGTGGGTGTGTGTGTGTGTTGGTCTACCTCCATATGTGTGTGTTTATGTGTGTGTGTGTGTTGGTCTAGCTCCAGCCCATCAAATATGTTGACTAAAAATACTATTGCTGAGATTGAAGATGGGCCAGGCAAAGACGAAGCCCATTGATTTGTCTCACAGAGGAAGATTATGCACGCGTCGTGCTGCTTTAAGTGAAGCCCCATTTCTCGTGATTTCCAACGGCAATATCCAATGTCATCCACCGGCCTTGTTGTTGCACACGACACATTCGAGGAAGTAGCATGTCTACGCCTTGAGCAATAGTTGAGAAGAATGGAGTCGTACGGGGAATGTTTGACTCGAGGAAAACTTGAGAGAAAAATTAAACAAAAAGAACACAATGACGGAAGGAAATTGTAAAAACTGAAAACCCAGCAAAGCGTACCTCAAGACCTCAGCCGTAATACAATGAGACGCGCTACCTCACAATTGACATTCTCAAATATTCAATAATATATGCAAATGGCGTCGCTTGTATTCACACCGCGGAAAGCATTATGAAAAAGTGCACACACTCGCCCGTCTCGCTTTCTTATGCACCCACCCCAGTCGAACAGACCCGCTTTAAAGCTGTCGATTCCTAATGAGCTCCGAGAGGATAAAACAGAAGCTAAAATGTATCATTATTTCAAACGGACCAGTTTCTTTAAGCCAGTGACCCAGAAACGGCCCCAAACATTGACAAATGGATTCCACGTCAAACGACGAGACCGGGAGATGGAAGCTTCTGACCCTGATTGGTCAGATTTCCAGGGCAGGGTAATTGATTCAAGGATCAGGTTAGAAGAGGACAGCCTTGAAAGTGTGCTGTGACGCTTTCAGTTCTAAGAGTTCAGACGCCGCAGGTTCAGATTCACGACCATCATACCCATCAGGACCTCCTCCAAAAGGAGAAAGAACGAAAACACAATAGCATAGAAATAAAAGAGTGTATGTCTGATCTGGCTAAGTATATGTTGGTTAACTGACACCGTTTATCAAGGACTGGAGAATAGGTCAATCAGCTTTCATATTGCAATTACGTTTGGAAGCTCTAAATCTGTCTTTAGCCTGGTTGAATGTGCAGTGGGGCAGACAGACACAGTGCATGTAATAATCGTAGCAGTATTAGTAGTAGACGTAGTGATTCCACATTGTATGGGCTGTGGGCCTGGTGGTCTGTCTGTGAGCTAGTCTTTGTGAAGATCAATGGAGAGGAGGTCAGGGATTATCACAGCTCTGGAGCTGAGGGAGAGATCTGTGAATAAGTCATTTAGAGTGTGTGTGTGTGTGTGTGTCTCAGAGTGTGTAAACACTTTAAGATAAAGGTCAAAAGGCTAGTAGCACACACAAGGGCCAGGCTAACATATGGACAGAGGTCTTCTTGGTCGGCGAGATGCTACCGTCTCCCCTGAGTGCACTCAAGTTCACCTTTGACCTACGTAGACCAGGGGTGTAAGGACGCCCACAAGTGGGCCCTGTTCCCAAGGGAGAAACAAAAGCATAGGTGGAGGGGGGGGGGTGACCCTGTCTGTCTGATGAGGGAATGTTGCGCCTGTAAAGAGATGAGCTTGGAGCAGAGTTTGGAGCGTGGCCCCTTGCTGGGTTTAATGGCTCATTGTTTTATCACACATCCGCATATACACACAACAAACAGCTACACGTATTTGACTCGCATAATGTGTCATTACTACTTCAACCAACACCGACCTTCCTACACTTTGCCCTCCCTTTCAGCATGACAACACCCTAACATGAATGAGCCCTTGCCCAGCTGTCTCGCTCGCGCACACACACACACACTTAACGTGGTTTGTCAGGCCCGCTGTTTGAATAAAAATAGGTCCAAAACACAATCAGGGGCCGCAATTAAGCTGTGAAGGTAAAACACAGCTGCCTTTATTGTGTTATTAACAAACTCTTCTTTCATTAATTTCCTCTCCTTCTTTCCATTTATTCCTTAGCAGCCCGTCTGCCTTTTAATTAAGACACACAAGATGGCGTCGGGAGGAGTGTGCAGAAGTCAAGCGATTAAGAGAGAAAAAAGAGGGGAAAAGAAAAAAGATGGGAGGGAAGTAGGATGGAGGGAGGGAGAGGGGAAAATGGAGAGGTAGGGGAAAAATGAAGTCAAGCATTTAAGAGAAAAGGCGATGACGAAGGAGGAGGGATAAAGCAGGGGAGGAGGAGGGGGACCATGTTGGAGAGGGGAGAAGGGTAAACAGAGAAGATTTTATTTCCTCTACATGTGCTGAATAACACCATCTCTTATACTCAAACAACCTTCTCTTGAATTTATTTTTTACGACTACACTGAAAACCCAGCATTTTATCAGCAAATTATCATTCGGCAAATGAGAATGGTATGTTATGTCAGATCTGGTGTTCATTAGGGCTGGGAATTGCCAGGGACCTCACAATATGATATTATCATGATACTTAGGTACGATGTGCACTGTGATTCTCATGATTGTACTGTATTCCAAACAGATTTCTCACCATATGTCTGTTGCAGAGGGACAAGAGAGAGCCATGAGAAAAACTAGCTTAGATCCTGTTTGGTTCTGAACAAACAGCGTAAAACTCACTAGTCAAAGCTAAAACCAAGTTTATTCACCCACTGGGTCAAGCAGCTGCATAAGACAAAGACAGGCACATATATTTATACCCTCCTTCTAGTTCGGCATCTCCTCCAAGCACCTCTAAACAGCCAATACATCTCTGTTGCTAGGCAGGAACTTAAGTGGTGACTGCTCCTTCTCACTGCATCTGACCTGACCTTGGCCCACATTCCTCACTCCTCCCTAATCCACGGCTATCCAACATCATCGACTGAAACTGGACTGGTTACTCTTTGCATCTCTCCATAAGGATACATGAGATTTGACAATAAGATCCGATAGAATGTAAACTTTCTGCACTCAGTAGATTTCCATACACCCAGCTCTAATATGGTAACATGAATAATTTCCATACACCCAGCTCTAATATGGTAACATGAATAATTTCCATACATCCAGCTCTAATATGCTAACGTGAATAATGTCCATACACCCAGCTCTAATATGCTAACATGAATAATTTCCATACACCCAGCTCTAATATGGTAACATGAATAATTTCCATACATCCAGCTCTAATATGCTAACGTGAATAATGTCCATACACCCAGCTCTAATATGCTAACGTGAATAATGTCCATACACCCAGCTCTAATATGCTAACATGAATAATTTCCATACACCCAGCTCTAATATGGTAACATGAATAATTTCCATACACCCAGCTCTAATATGGTAACATGAATAAGGATACTTCAAGTTAGAATCCAACAATCATGGAAATAAGTGCTGAAAACTAATCGTCTCCCTGTTTAAAAAGAAGATGGGAGAACAAACTATGAACAAAAAAATATTGGAGTTCTTGTTGCGACAGTCAAAACTACAAGATATATTGTCAAAAACAAGATACCGATATGTAACGGTGTCATTTCCCCCATCACTAGTATTTGTGTCCCCTCTCACCGTCTCTCCTCCTTTAGGGCGATGGACCAGACGTTTTAGCCTATGGAGTAAAGTGAATCAAACATGACTCCTGCTGTAAGTGATACAAGTAGCACTACTCAGACCAGAGCAGGTGGTCCCAGACAGACCGCCAGACTGGCTTTAATAAAGAGCCATGGAGGCTAGAAAAGCATGTACCAGGAAGTCAAACTGTCGGTGCTCGACTGAAATAGGTGCCGGTACTCTTTGTAATTAGGCACAGGAACTCAAGCAGTAGAACATTTGAGGAACTGGAACTCAGTTCCGATGAGCACAGAGTGAAACTACTCCAAATCAGGCTGGACACATACTTTAGACCAGTCAAAGTCAGCAAACTGTTTCAAATGATTTTATCTTCAAGGACGGGCCATAAAAATAAAACACCAGATAGTAAAACTGAGCTGGAATGAATAGAATTACCAGAATGTGCAATCAAAAACTACAATCAAAATCAAAGAAAAAAAATGTGCAAATCGTACACTCTCCAAACCAACTCTTCAAATGATGTATAAAAAGCGTAGAGGTCAGCGGCGGTTCACACACTATCCATATTGTTCTAGTTGTGTGGGCGGTTTCAGAGCGGTTTCTGAATCTCTCAATTCACCTCCGTCTCTCGCTCCCTCTGGGCTGAACTTCAGTCCTCTTTGAGCACTCCATCGCTCCGAGCAAGGCTGCTTAGTACCTCAGAAAAAAAGAATCCCTCTTTACTTTTCAATCCACATCGGGAGGATCACTAACTGGCAAGAAGAGAACAGTGATTGTGCAGACGTTGTATTCAACTTCTGTACACCACATGCAGTATTGATCGCAGGTGGTTCAACATGGGTTATTGCACTTCTAAACTTAACACTAGTTGAGAATTCGAGGAAACGTTTGGGTATTGTAGCAGCCTCTGTGGTAGAAGAAGCTGTTGATGAATTTATCACCCACAACTGGAAACTGTAATTAAGGTCTTTCCATTGAATTTTTAAGAAAACAGATGTTTTTTAACTGCTGCTTTGTGGAATGATACACTACATGACCAAAAGTGTGTGGGAACACCTGCTCGTAGAACATCTCATTCCAAAATCATGGGATTTAATGGAGTTGGTTCCCCCATTGCTGCTTCTGGGAAGGCTTTCCACTAGATGTTGGAACATTGCTGCGGGGACTTTGCTTCCATTCAGCCACAACAACATTAGTGAGGTCGGGCACTGAAGGTGGGCGATTAGGCTCGCAGGTGGCGTTCCAATACCTGGGGCGGCAGGTAGCCTAGTGGTTAAAGTGTTGGGCCAGTTACCGAAAGAGTTGGGGTTGAGGTCAGGGCTCTGTTCTTCCACATCGATCTTGACAAACCACTTCTGTATGGATGTCTTGTGCATGGGGGCATTGTCAAGCTGAAACAGGAAAGGGCCTTCCCCAAACTGTTGCCACTAAGTAGGAAGCACAGAATCATCTAGAATGTCATTGAATGCTGTAGTGTTAAGATTTCCCATCACTGGAACTAAGGGACCCGAACCATGAAAAACAGCCCCAGACCATTATTCCTCATCCACCAAACTTTACAGTTGACACAGTGAATTGGGTGGTGTTCTCCTGGCATCCACCAAATCCAGATTCGTACATCAGACTGCCAGATAGTGTAACGTGATTGATCACTCCAAAGTCCAATGGCGGTGAGCTTTACACCACTCATGGTGATCTTAGGCTTGTGTGTGCATGGTGATTTTAGGCTTGTGTGTGGTTGCTCGGCCATGGGAGCTTCATGAAATGGATTTCCAACGAACAGTTCTTGTGTTGACGTTAGTGAGTGTTGATACCGAGGACAGACGATTTGTACTTATTTCTTGCTTCAGCACTCGGCGGTCAAGTTCTATGAGCTTGTGTGGCCTACCACTTCGCGGCTGAGCCGTTGTTGCTCCTAGATGTTTCCACTTCACAAGAACAGCACTTACTGTTGACCGGGGAAGCTCGAGCAGGGAAAATATTTGATGAACTGACTTGTTGGAAAAGTGGCATCCTATGACAGTGCCACATTGAACATCACTGAGGTCTTCAGTAAGGCCATTCTTTCACAAATGTTTGTCTATTGAGATTACATGGTTTAGTGCTCGATGTTATACACCTGTCAGCGAAGGGTGTGGTTGAGATAGCCAAATCAACTAACTTGAAGGGGTGTCTACATACTTTTGTATATATAGTTACTTCAAAACAAACATGTTTCCCACCCTCTGATGTCCTTGCAATAGAACAGTAGAACATATACCGATCATTTTCCCCTCCCACGATTCTGGACGTTCCTCTCCGTTTCGTCAACAAAAACAATAACAAAGGCGCTGGGCCGAACAGCGGCGCCGACTCGCCTTATGTAGATTCCAGCTTTGACTGTTCAGTGGACTCAACCGTGATGAACATGTGTCCGTGCTATGAGAACCCAGATGAGTGAGCTTCTGTTATAGCCCTGAGGCCTCACTGTCCTGGTTCGTCCACCCCTGACTTACCCTGTTCTATCCTCCACTATGTACCCTCCCATTTGGCAGTAAAGGGACGTCCTCCACTGTTCTTAGACTAGATTATCACGAGGAACTAAAGCCGTAAGTCGTTTGGGGTGAAATTCAGGAATGAGAAACACAGCTATCATTCATACAAATAAAACAGATTGTGGACTCTCGCATGCCCACACACATGCAAAATGCGCACCGCTGAAACAAATGTGCGCACGTGCACCCCCACCCCCAGGGAGGAAACTGATTGGTTTCTCATCAACCCAGAAAAAGGAGGTCATTATACACAAGTCGGGAGATTGCCAAAAATCCCATCAATTGTCCTTCACCTCTACTTCTCCTGCTGCATCTTGCCCCCCCCCTCCCCCCTCTCTCGCTCCCCTCAATCCCTTCCCTTCATTCCTGTCGTCCGACCCTCATGTTCCCTCTAACCCCCCTTTCCCTTCACATTCTATATCCGCCCACACTTGCCCTCTCACCACGTTCCTCCTTCCCTCCCTCCTTCCCTCTCTGACACGCAGTATCAGTCAGCCAGTATGATCCTTCACACAGACCCACACTGGGGAAAGAGAGTGCGCTGGAGCCCACCTGCCCAGTTCAAAATCAATAAGCTCTGGATTTTAGTACTGGCTATAATGCAGAAAGAGAACCAGGAAACAACAGCAAACACGTTGTGTTGTTAACCCTGCTGCTACAGATACTGACGGTATGACGGTAGACATGTGTTGTTAACCCTACTGCTACAGATACTGACGGTAGACACGTTGTGTTGTTAACCCTGCTGCTACAGATACTGACGGTAGACACGTTGTGTTGTTAACCCTGCTGCTACAGATACTGACGGTAGACACGTTGTGTTGTTAACCCTGCTGCTACAGATACTGACGGTAGACACGTTGTGTTGTTAACCCTGCTGCTACAGATACTGAGGGTAGACACGTGTTCTTAACCCTGCTGCTACAGATACTGACGGTAGACATGTTGTGTTGTTAACCCTGCTGCTACAGATACTGACTGTTGACATGTGTTCTTAACCCTGCTGCTACAGATACTGACTGTTGACATGTGTTGTTAACCCTGCTGCTACAGATACTGACGGTAGACATGTTGTGTTGTTAACCCTGCTTGTACAGATACTGACGGTAGACATGTATTGTTAACCCTGCTGCTACAGATACTGACGGTAGACATGTTGTGTTGTTAACCCTGCTGCTACAGATACTGACGGTAGACACGTTGTGTTGTTAACCCTGCTGCTACAGATACTGAGGGTAGACATGTTGTGTTGTTAACCCTGCTGCTACAGATACTGACTGTTGACATGTGTTGTTAACCCTGCTGCTACAGATACTGACGGTAGACATGTTGTGTTGTTAACCCTGCTGCTACAGATACTGACTGTTGACATGTGTTCTTAACCCTGCTGCTACAGATACTGACGGTAGACATGTTGTGTTGTTAACCCTGCTGCTACAGATACTGACGGTAGACATGTTGTGTTGTTAACCCTGCTGCTACAGATACTGACTGTTGACATGTGTTGTTAACCCTGCTGCTACAGATACTGACGGTAGACATGTTGTGTTGTTAACCCTGCTGCTACAGATACTGACGGTAGACATGTTGTGTTGTTAACCCTGCTGCTACAGATACTGACTGTTGACATGTGTTGTTAACCCTGCTGCTACAGATACTGACTGTAGACATGTTGTGTTGTTAACCCTGCTGCTACAGATACTGACGGTAGACATGTTGTGTTGTTAACCCTACAGATACTGCTAGACAGATACTGACTGTTAGACATGTGTTGTTAACCCTGCTGCTACAGATACTGACGGTAGACATGTTGTGTTGTTAACCCTGCTGCTACAGATACTGACGGTAGACATGTTGCTACAGATACTGTAGACATGTTGTGTTGTTAACCCTGCTGCTACAGATACTGACGGTAGACATGTTGTGTTGTTAACCCTGCTGCTACAGATACTGACTACAGTTGACATGTGTTGTTAACCCTGCTGCTACAGATACTGACGGTAGACATGTGTTGTTAACCCTGCTGCTAACCCTGCTGCTACAGATACTGACGGTAGAGACATGTGTTGTTAACCCTGCTGCTACAGATACTGACGGTAGACATGTGTTGTTAACCCTGCTGCTACAGATACTGACTGTTGACATGTGTTGTTAACCCTGCTGCTACAGATACTGACTGTTGACATGTGTTGTTAACCCTGCTGCTACAGATACTGACGGTAGACATGTGTTCTTAACCCTGCTGCTACAGATACTGACGGTAGACATGTGTTCTTAACCCTGCTGCTACAGATACTGACTGTTGACATGTGTTGTTAACCCTGCTGCTACAGATACTGACGGTAGACACTGTTGTGTTGTTAACCCTGCTGCTACAGATACTGACGGTTAGACATGTTGTGTTGTTAACCCTGCTGCTACAGATACTGACGGTAGACATGTGCTGCTGTTAACCCTGCTGCTACAGATACTGACGGTAGTAGTTAACCCTGCTGCATGTTGTGACATGTTTGTTAACCCTGCTGCTACAGATACTGACTGTTGACATGTGTTGTTAACCCTGCTGCTACAGATACTGACGGTAGACATGTTGTGTTGTTAACCCTGCTGCTACAGATACTGACGGTAGACATGCAATGTTAACCCTGCTGCTACAGATACTGACGGTAGACATGCAATGTTAACCCTGCTGCTACAGATACTGCGGTAGACATGTTGTTAACCCTGCTGCTACAGATACTGACGGTAGACATGTTGTGTTGTTAACCCTAGACATGTTGTGTTGTTAACAGATACTGACGGTAGACATGTGTTGTTAACCCTGCTGCTACAGATACTGACGGTAGACTGTGTTGTTAACCCTGCTGCTACAGATACACGGTAGACACGTTGTGTTGTTAACCCTGCTGCTACAGATACTGACGGTAGACACGTTGTGTTGTTAACCCTGCTGCTACAGATAGATAGACACTGACTGCTACAGATACTGACGGTAGACATGTTGTGTTGTTAACCCTGCTACAGATACAGATACTACAGACTGTTGACATGTGTTGTTAACCCTGCTGCTACAGATACTGACGGTAGACACGTTGTGTTGTTAACCCTGCTGCTACAGATACTGAGGGTAGACATGTTGTGTTGTTAACCCTGCTGCTACAGATACTGACTGTTGACATGTGTTGTTAACCCTGCTGCTACAGATACTGACGGTAGACATGTTGTGTTGTTAACCCTGCTGCTATAGATACTGACGGTAGACATGCAATGTTAACCCTGCTGCTATAGATACTGACGGTAGACATGCAATGTTAACCCTGCTGCTACAGATACTGACGGTAGACACGTTGTGTTGTTAACCCTGCTGCTACAGATACTGACGGTAGACATGTTGTGTTGTTAACCCTGCTGCTACAGATACTGACGGTAGACATGTTGTGTTGTTAACCCTGCTGCTACAGATACTGACGGTAGACATGTTGTGTTGTTAACCCTGCTGCTACAGATACTGACGGTAGACATGTTGTGTTGTTAACCCTGCTGCTACAGATACTGACGGTAGACATGTTGTGTTGTTAACCCTGCTGCTACAGATACTGACGGTAGACATGTTGTGTTGTTAACCCTGCTGCTACAGATACTGACTGACACAGTTGTGTTGTTAACCCTGCTGCTACAGATATGACTGACTGTTGACATGCTACAGATATGTTAACCCTGCTGCTACAGATACTGACGGTAGACATGTTGTGTTGTTAACCCTGCTGCTACAGATACTGACGGTAGACATGTATTGTTAACCCTGCTGCTACAGATACTGACGGTAGACATGTTGTGTTGTTAACCCTGCTGCTACAGATACTGACGGTAGACACGTTGTGTTGTTAACCCTGCTGCTACAGATACTGACGGTAGACACGTTGTGTTGTTAACCCTGCTTGTACAGATACTGACTGTTGACATGTGTTGCTAACCCTGCTGCTACAGATACTGACGGTAGACACGTTGTGTTGTTAACCCTGCTGCTACAGATACTGAGGGTAGACATGTTGTGTTGTTAACCCTGCTGCTACAGATACTGACTGTTGACATGTGTTGTTAACCCTGCTGCTACAGATACTGACGGTAGACATGTTGTGTTGTTAACCCTGCTGCTACAGATACTGACTGTTGACATGTGTTGTTAACCCTGCTGCTATAGATACTGACGGTAGACATGCAATGTTAACCCTGCTGCTATAGATACTGACGGTAGACATGTTGTGTTGTTAACCCTGCTGCTACAGATACTGACGGTAGACACGTTGTGTTGTTAACCCTGCTGCTACAGATACTGACGGTAGACACGTTGTGTTGTTAACCCTGCTGCTACAGATACTGTTAACCCTGGTAGATACACGGTAGACATGTTGTGTTGTTAACCCTGCTGCTACAGATACTGACGGTAGACACGTTGTGTTGTTAACCCTGCTGCTACAGATACTGACGGTAGACATGTTGTGTTGTTAACCCTGCTGCTACAGATACTGACGGTAGACATGTTGTGTTGTTAACCCTGCTGCTACAGATACTGACGGTAGACAGTTGTTAACCATACAGATACTGTGTAGACATGTTGTGTTGTTAACCCCTGCTACAGATACTGACGGTAGACACGTTGTGTTGTTAACCCTGCTGCTACAGATACTGACGGTAGACATGTTGTGTTGTTAACCCTGCTGCTACAGATACTGACGGTAGACATGTTGTGTTGTTAACCCTGCTGCTACAGATACTGACGGTAGACATGCAATGTTAACCCTGCTGCTACAGATACTGACGGTAGACATGTTGTGTTGTTAACCCTGCTTGTACAGATACTGACGGTAGACATGCAATGTTAACCCTGCTGCTACAGATACTGACGGTAGACATGTTGTGTTGTTAACCCTGCTGCTACAGATACTGACGGTAGACACGTTGTGTTGTTAACCCTGCTGCTACAGATACTGACGGTAGACATGTTGTGTTGTTAACCCTGCTGCTACAGATACTGACACGTTGTGTTGTTAACCCTGCTGCTACAGATACACGGTTGTGTTGTTAACCCTGCTGCTACAGATACTGACGGTAGACACGTTGTGTTGTTAACCCTGCTGCTACAGATACTGACGGTAGACACGTTGTGTTGTTAACCCTGCTGCTACAGATACTGACGGTAGACATGTTGTGTTGTTAACCCTGCTGCTACAGATACTGACGGTAGACATGTTGTGTTGTTAACCCTGCTGCTACAGATACTGACGGTAGACATGTTGTGTTGTTAACCCTGCTGCTACAGATACTGACATGTTGTGTTGTTAACCCTGCTGACAGATACTGCGGTAGACATGTTGTGTTGTTAACCCTACAGATACTGACATGCAATGTTAACCCTGCTGCTACAGATACGGTAGACATGTTGTGTTGTTAACCCTGCTGCTACAGATACTGACGGTAGACACGTTGTGTTGTTAACCCTGCTGCTACAGATACTGACGGTAGACACGTTGTGTTGTTAACCCTGCTGCTACAGATACTGACGGTAGACACGTTGTGTTGTTAACCCTGCTGCTACAGATACTGACGGTAGACACGTTGTGACACGTTGTGTTGTTAACCCTGCTGCTACAGATACTGACGGTAGACATGTGTTGTTAACCCTGCTGCTACAGATACTGACGGTAGACACGTTGTGTTGTTAACCCTGCTGCTACAGATACTGACGGTAGACACGTTGTGTTGTTAACCCTGCTGCTACAGATACTGACGGTAGACACGTTGTGTTGTTAACCCTGCTGCTACAGATACTGACGGTAGACACGTTGTGTTGTTAACCCTGCTGCTACAGATACTGACTGTTGCGGTGTTCTAGATTTTTCGGTGGTTAGCGGTTTGAAGGACAGGAACGCAAAACACACAATCACATAGTAACAAAGGTGTGTGTTCGTACACTGAACAATTTCAAAGATTTGACTGAGTTACAGTTCATATAAGGAAATCAGTCAATTAAAATACATTAATTAGGCCCTAAATCTATGGATTTTACATGACTGGGAAAACAGATATGCATCGGTTACGATGCCGAACTGCAGTCAGGCCAAGACCCTGGTGATGATGACGAGCACACAGATGAGCTACCCTGAGACATTTTCTGACACTTTGTGCAGAAATTCTTTGGTTGTGCAAACCCACAGTTTCATCAGCTGTCTGGGTGGCTGATCTCAGACGATCCCGCAGGTTAAGAAGCCGGATGTGGAGACCCGGGGCTGGCGTGGTTACACGTGGTCTGCGGTTGTGAGGCCGGTTGAACATACTGCCAAATTCTCTAAAACAACGTTGGAGGTGGCAGAGAAATGAACCTATTCTCTGGCAACAGCCCTGGTGGACATTCCTGCAGTCAGCGTGCCAAGTGTACGCTCCCTCAGAACCTGAGACATCTGTAGCATTGGGTTGTGTGAGATAACTGCACATTTTAGAGTGGCCTTTTATTGCCTGCAGCATAAGGTAATGAACCAACACTTTACAGGTTGCGTTCATATTTTTGTTCAGTATATGAGCAGGTTGTCTTAATTGACACACACACCTCTCAGTCAATTATTCATGGTGGTGTTGGCGCTGTCCTGACAAAAGAGCTGAAATTGCAGCAATAGCAGAGTAGTGAGAACAGGGAGACGACGACAGGACAGAAATATAGCGGACTCGGTCAGTCACACAGAGTCAGAGAGTCGCTTCACTGCTGGCCCTGCTCAACCCTAGAACACACAGCACGGGCCTGTCTCTCACTAGCTAATGTTAGAGACACACACACACATACTCCAAATCCACACTGCTTTCCCCCGGAAATGGTCTCTGTGAAGGAGAAATGTATTAGATAGTCTGGAACAGAGATGTGCAACTGATGGGGGTGGGGGCCACAAAAAAAAAAAACTCATGAGGGGCCGCAGTTGCTCCAGTCTTTAATATGATATCTGAGTGAGACAGAGTAATAAAGTCAATGGGGCCCCCCCCGGCTCTAATACGACCTTGATTACTACAAGTTAAGATAACTGGCCACTAGACTAATTTACTAATCTAAAAATGTTTGTCTGACATGGGCTAATTGAGTGACTATCAGTGACTGACATTTCAAAATAAAATAAAAACTGTTGACACACAACATTTCGACTAGCCCGCCAGTTGCCCATCCCTGGTCTAGACCAAACGATGTGGATTCTCCTGGAGCTTCTACATACTGTACTGTCCGGAACATTTATGCAACACACACACACACGTCACTGAATGCCAATTGAAATATTAGGCACGCAAAACATGTGCCCTGCAGTACAGTTCATTATAAAATGTGGAGACAAAGAACAATGCAATTGTGTTCGTTAAAGAACACGTGAAATTGTCAGGACATCAAATACTATGTTGAGATATAATGAGTTAACCTGGTCCATCTGACTCGGAGGAGATATGTTGAGATGAAATGAGTTAACCTGGTCCATCTGACTCAGAGGAGATATGTTGAGATGAAATGAGTTAACCTGGTCCATCTGACTCAGAGGAGATATGTTGAGATGAAATGAGTTAACCTGGTCCATCTGACTCAGAGGAGATATGTTGAGATGTAATGAGTTAACCTGGTCCATCTGACTCGGAGGAGATATGTTGAGATGTAATGAGTTAACCTGGTCCATCTGACTCGGAGGAGATATGTTGAGATGTAATGAGTTAACCTGGTCCATCTGACTCGGAGGGAGGAGATATGTTGAGATGAAATGAGTTAACCTGGTCCATCTGACTCGGAGGAGATATGTTGAGATGAAATGAGTTAACCTGGTCCATCTGACTCGGAGGAGATATGTTGAGATGTAATGAGTTAACCTGGTCCATCTGACTCGGAGGAGATATGTTGAGATGAAATGAGTTAACCTGGTCCATCTGACTCGGAGGAGATATGTTGAGATGAAATGAGTTAACCTGGTCCATCTGACTCGGAGGAGATATGTTGAGATGTAATGAGTTAACCTGGTCCATCTGACTCGGAGGAGATATGTTGAGATGTAATGAGTTAACCTGGTCCATCTGACTCGGAGGAGATATGTTGAGATGTAATGAGTTAACCTGGTCCATCTGACTCGGAGGAGATAATATGGCATTTAGCAGATGCTTTTATCCGAAGCAACTTAGTCATGCGTGCATACATATTATTCAAGCCCACTATCCTGGTGTTCCAAGCGCCATGCTTTACCTACTGACCTAAAGAGGACAAGGAAAGCAGAGATCCTAAAACAGTCGTCACCAACCTTTCCTGAGTCCAGATCACAAGTGAGTCAAAATGCAAGCTGAGATCTACTCTTTACATGATTTTAAATATGAAAGCCTAAGCTACATTTACCTACTAAAAACTGTACTGTAGCAATGAGGTTTGTGCACTAGGCTATAGGCCCAATACATTATCAACGCATATTGGCTTTGTTCGAATTGCCCGGCCAATGCATTGTTGTTTGGACCATTTATTACTAAATTTGAGGTAGGCTATATAATCACACCAGTAATAGATAAGTTGTTGTACTACTGGTGAGGCACAGTTGAATGAGCATACATTTACACTGAACAAAAATGCAACATGTTAAGTGTCCTTCCTATGTATCATGAGCTGAAATAAAAGATCCCAGAAATGTTCCAAACACACAAAAAGCTTATTTCTCTAAAAACAATTTAGAAAATTTAGCAGTACGTCCAACTGCCGCCCTCACAACCGCAGACCACGTCACCACGCCAGACCAGGATCACATCCGGCTTCTTCACTTGTGGGATTGTCAGAGACCAGCCTCCCAGACAGTTGTTGAAACTGTGGGTTTGCATAACCAAAGATTATCTGCAGAAACCGTCTCAGGGAATATCTTATATATGCTTGTCATCCTCACCAGGGTCTTGACCTGACTGCAGTTCGGCCTCGTAACAGACTTCAGTGGGCAAATGCTCACCTTCGATGGTCACTGACACGCTGGAGAAGTGTGCTTTTCACAGATGAATCCTTGTTTCAACTGTAACAGGCAGATGTATGGCGTCGTGTGGGCAAGCGGTTTGCGGATGTCAACGTTGTGATCAGTGCCCCATGGAGGCGGTGGGGTTATGGTATGGGCAGGCATAAGCTACGGGCAACGAAGACAATTGCATTTTATCGATGGCAATTTGAATGCACAGAGATACCGTGACGAGATCCCGAGGCCCATTGTCGTGCCATTCATCCACCGCCATCACTTCATGTTTCAGCATGACAATGAACAGCCCCATGTCGCAAGGATCTGTACACAATACCTGGAAGCTGAGAATGTCCCAGTTCTTCCATGGCCTGCATACTCAGACATGTTACCCATTGAGCACGTTTGGGATGCTCTGGATAGATGTGTACGACAGCATGTTCCAGTTCCTGCCAATATCCAGCAACTTCGCAGAGGAATGGGACAACATTCCACAGGCCACTATCAACAGCCTGATCAACTATGTGAAGGAGATGTGTTGCGCTGCAAATGGTGGTCACACCAGATACTGACTGGTTTTCTGATCCATGTCTCTACCATTTTTTAAGGTATCTGTGACCAACAGATGCATATCTGTATTCCCAGTCATGTGAAATCCATAGATTAGGGCCTAATGAATTTATTTCAATTGACTGATTTCCTTTATGAACTGTAAATCAGTAAAATCGTAGAAATTGTTGCAAGTTGCGTTTATATTTTTGTTCAGTATAAATACTTCTATTTTTATTTTACTGGGCTGATGGAGCCTGCATCTGACGGTCAGTCTCAGTGGAGGCAGAGGGCAGCAGACGGAGGGTCCGCCTCTCCACTGACATGGACTAAAAAGGGACACCGTCTTCCAGCTGATGGCGAAACTCGAGTCGCACTGCATTATTTGAGCCTCATGCACAAATGAATGTTGTTACGCCTATGAACAGAGAAAGTGAGATATTCCTCGATATAAAAAAAGACTCGCTAATAATAACGCAAGGGTAACCATACACTTTCCTACTCATTCATTACTGCTGCAGTGCTGGATGTAGCCTTAGTGGAATTACCGTGTCTGCGGTAACGTAGCAGGCGTAAAAGAAATCTACAGCAAAATTGATACTGTGAGATTATGAAACTTTTCAAACCAGACTAGAGAGAGACGCTGTTTTTATGAGTGAGTTCATGTTTAAATTCTTTAAATTCTTACTCAGCACTGTCAACACTTTGTATTCAACACCATTTCATGGCTTATAAAAGTGTTGAATACAAAGTGTTGACAGTGCTGAGTAAATATTTAAACATGAACTCAATCATAAAAACAGCGTCTCTCTCTAGTCTGGTTTGAAAAGTTTCAAAATCTCACAGTATCAATTTTGCTGTAGATTTCTTTTAAGCCTGCTACGTTACCACAGACACGGTAATCTGAATCATCCTATTGGCCAGCGGCAAGCCTATAGTGCACTTGATTTGCTCTCCGGGCCCACCGGGAAGGCAGAGTTTGTACCTTCAGGCACACGAAATGGTTCAAATTCGGAACACTCCACCTACCAGGCGCGCAGGGCAGCTGAATCAGGTGCGCCAACCGCAAACAGTGTGAAATGTTTGGCGATCAACTAGAAATGCCTTGGAGATCGACCAGTTGGTGTCCACTGTTCTAAAGCGTCAGGACTTCAGGACATATCACAACATCAGGACACAGCCCTGACACAGGGCAGCATGCATGTCAGCTGACGATCTCACTCACACTCAAGTGTGTGCATATGTGTTTCAGCCATCACCATGACAACCATGGGGTCACCACCTTGTGTGTCTGTATGTTAATGTATATATGTCTCAGAGGGGGTGACTGTGCAGGGTCAGCAATGACAGCCTGACACTGACAGCACATCATACTGATTCAGTGGTGAGATGAGGGAGAAACGTGACCTTGAGAGAGAGGAGGAAGCGGAGGAGCTTGAGAGAGAGAGACAGAAGGAGGAAGCGGAGGAGCTTGAGAGAGAGAGAGAGAGAAGGAGGAAGCGGAGAGAGAGAGAGAGAGAGAGAGAGAGAGAGACAGAAGGAGGAAGCGAGAGAGCGGAGGAGGAAGCGAAGGACCGCGCGACGGAGAGTGATTGGAGGAAGCGAAAGCGGGTAGATTAGGCTGAGAGAGGGGGAGAAAGAGAGGAGGGGGAGGGAAAGAGAATGAGAAGCAGGTAGAAACGTGAGTGGACCAATTTAAATAAGAAACCCGAGGGAGAGTAAGAGAGGGGAACGGTAAAAGGGAGCATGGAGCAGTGTTGAGAGGGGAACGGTAAAAGGGAGCATGGAGCAGTGTTGAGAGGGCAGAGGTAAAAGGGAGCATGGAGCAGTGTTGAGAGGGCAGAGGTAAAAGGGAGCATGGAGCAGTGTTGAGGTAAAAGGGAGCATGGAGCAGTGTTGAGAGGGAACGGTAAAAGGGAGCATGGAGCAGTGTTGAGAGGGCAGAGGTAAAAGGGAGCATGGAGCAGTGTTGAGAGGGGAACAGGTAAAAGGGAGCATGGAGCAGTGTTGAGAGGAGCAGAGGTAAAGCATGGGAAAAGGGAGCATGGAGCAGTGTTGAGAGGGCAGAGGTAAAAGGGAGCATGGAGCAGTGTTGAGAGGGGGAACGGTAAAAGGGAGCATGGAGCAGTGTTGAGAGGGCAGAGGTAAAAGGGAGCATGGAGCAGTGTTGAGAGGGCAGAGGTAAAAGGGAGCATGGAGCAGTGGAGAGGTAAAAGGGAGCATGGAGCAGTGTTGAGAGGGCAGGGTAAAAACATGGAGCAGTGTGAAAAGGGAGCATGGAGCAGTGTTGAGAGGGCAGAGGTAAAAGGGAGCATGGAGCAGTGTTGAGAGGGAGAGGTAAAAGGGAGCATGGAGCAGTGTTGAGAGGGCAGAGATAAAAGGGAGCATGGAGCAGTGTTGAGAGGGGAACGGTAAAAGGGAGCATGGAGCAGTGTTGAGAGGGGAACGGTAAAAGGGAGCACGGAGCAGTGTTGAGAGGGCAGAATAGATCGCTGCCCCTAAAATAAAACCCAACAACAGAATGCTGCCGTTCTTGATCTATGACTTTGTAGTTACACAGGACCTGCTTACGAGATGTCTCCCGTAGAAAGATGACCCATAGACCAGTATTGAGAGTGTATGTGCCTTTGTGTGTACTTTTTTTGATTACACCCAGACAGAGCCTGATCAGTGAGTATCACATCTTAATAAAAAACCTGCTCAATCTTGCCGATCTAACCTTCACTGTGATCGCAATCAGGACACACACAGCCTGGTGCTATTACCAAGACAATCATACACACGAACACACACACACACACACACACTCCCTCCTTCAGACGGGTGCTTCTGACAGAGCCAGCTGGGCATATTAGATGTCCTGAAAGTTTATTTGAGGGGAAGTGACAAAACAGAGACAGGAAGCAACAGTGACATCACAGCCAGCTCCGACTGAGTCTCTATATACGAGGAGAGAGTTGAGAGAGACATACCGAAACACACAGATGTCAACTCTGTCACAAGATGTCAACTCCAAGTCACAACACCGTCAAGACGTGCTTGGCAGATGAATTCATCCGAGAGAAATCACCAAGAAGATGCCAAGAGTCATCATAAAAAGGGATTGTTAACCAGGAACCCTCCAGTGCTGTTTGTCACTATTTATTACAGCCATAAAGTCATAAACCCTGCCTATTTCTACAATTTACGGTGTATCCTTAACCCTGACCACACTGCTAACCTTATGCCTAAACCTAACCTTAAAACTAAAATTTATGATTTTATTTACGATAGACAATTTTTTACTTTGTGGCTGTGGTAACTAAATGACAACCATATTCTATAGAGGGTTCATTTCATCCATTTTGAATTTGCAACACTCCAGTTGGCATTAGTTACATGTCGTTTGAAGCTTATTAAATCTCACTACCGTAGATTCAAGGCAAAGGGACTTGAGGCGATCCTCTGTCGCTCAGTTGGTAGAGCAAGGCGCTCGCAACGCCAGGATAGTGGGCTTGATTCCCGGGACCACATGTACGTCAAACGTTTGCACGAATGACTAAGTCGCTTTGGATAAAAGTGTCTGCTAAATGTCATATTATTACACTACAAAACTGTATTTCAAGTTCTTCTGTGTGAGGGTCAGGCAAGCTATGGTTTTCATCCTTAGAAGACCGCTGAGTTTGAAAACTAGCACTAGAGAACTGACTAAAATGAAAGTCAGCTGAACATCTGATAAACTCATTAGCAACCAGAAGTGTAGAGACCCAATAGACTGTTTTTATACATAAAAGGAAAATCCTTCTTGTTAGTTTGAAAGATTATGAAGATTGATGGATTGCCATTGCAGCAACCAAACCAAGAATTTGTTTCCTTGAAAATAAAATATTGAAGGATGCCTTTTTGCTTAAAGCATTGCCCAAAACGGCGAACAGGGCACGTTCCCTCAAATCACTTTGGACAGCGCGATTGATGTCTTCTGATTAGGAGAGTTAGAATTTGATTACAGTCGAGTATTTCAAAACCAACCCGCCTTTTTACAAATGACATTGTGTCTGAGAATTCATTGTTCTTTCATTGGATGAATAAATGTATAATTGCTGTTCCGTTTAATTGATTGTTAGTCGGGAGCTAATTTAATTTGATGCATTAGTTTATGCCGGGTAGGGAGCGTTGACTTCAGAATGTTGTTTATGCTTCATTTGCGTTGCCTTCAGAATGTTGTTTATGCTTCGTTTGCTTGTGTCTGGCATCGCGCTTTTCTTTTTACTTCCTCCGATAGGAGATGCATAATCAGAATTTCCTGGAAGGCTCATGTTTTACCCAAGCGATTAGTAAGCATATCTTTATCCATAGGGACTTCTATGTCAAGTATGGTGGTTGCTATGGTTAAGTTGGTTGGTAACCATAGTGCTGGCAACACCGCGGAGTTGTGGGTTCGAGTCTCACATGGACCACATACTGTCAAGTCAACTGTAGGTAGTTTAGACTAAAATAATCTAAATCTAGCTTCAATGGAGAGAGAGCCACAATGCACTTTGGGTAGATTCCACACAAAGAGAGGGGAGGGTGTTCGGTCTGTCTAATGGCAGAGGTAGCCGAGACAATAATAGTGTAATCTGATAGAGCCGAAGCCGTCTCACTCGCACACACACACACAAAGACACCTGACAGACACACACAGAGCGAGCAGACACACAAGCACATAATGACCTTTCCTGTCTTGCACAAAAGCCCTATACAGACACCCAGACATGCCAATACACACACACACACACACACACACACACACACACACCAGACAACAGGCTTCTAACATGCAGGAGATAACACACAGCGGTCAATAAACGACAATGGGCATTTATTCAGCCATTCCTTTATTTATACAGAGCGTTCAGAAAATATTCAGACCCCTTTACGTTTTCCACATTTTGTTATATATTACTGCCTTAATTCTAAAATTGATTAAATAAAACATTTCCCTCATCAATCTACACACAATAACCCAAAATGACTAAGTGAAAACAGGTTTTATGAAATTTGTGTAAATTTATTACATTTAAAAAACAGAGATACATTATTTAAGGAAGTATTCAGACCATCTGCTATGAGACTCAAGCTCAGGTGCATCCTGTTTCCACTGATCATCCTTGAGATGTTCTTAAAACTTGGAGTCCACATGTGGAAAATTCAATAGATTGGATATGATTATGAAATCATACACTTGTCTATATAAGGTCCCACAGTTGACAGTGCATGTCAGAGCAAAAACCAAGCCATGAGGTCGAAGGAATTATCTGTAGAGCTCCGAGACAGGATTGTGTCGAGGCACTGGTGAAGGGTACCAAAACATTTCTGCAGCATTAAAAGTCTGGGTAAGGGTCACAAAACATTTTTTTCAGCATTGAAAGTCCAAGAACACAGTGGCATCCATCATTCTTAAAGAGTCTTAGAGTTGGCCTGCCCGGCCAGCCACACTGCGCAATCAGGTGAGAAGGGCCATGACTAAGAGGTGGAGATGACCACGAACCCGATGGTCACTCTGACAGAGTTCCTCTGTGGAGATCGGAGAATCTTCCAGAAGGACAGCCATCTCTGCAGCATTCCACCAATCAGGCCTTTATGGTAGAGTGGCCAGACAGAAGCCACTCCTCAGTAAAAGGCAAATGACAGCCTTCTTGGAGTTTGCCAAAAGGCACTTAAAGGAGTCTCAGATCATGAGAAACAAGATTCTCTGGTCTGATGAAACCAAGATTGAACTCTTTGGACTGAATGCCAAGTGTCACGTCTGGAGAAAACCAGGCACCGCTCATCACTTGGCCAATACCATCCCTAAGGTGAAGCATGGTGGTGGCAGCATCATGCTGTGGGGATGTTTTTCAGCGTCATGGCATTGTACAGAGTGATCCTTGATGAAAACCTGCTCCTGTTCAGGACATCAGACTGGGGTGAAGGTTCACCTAACAGGACAACGACCCGAAGCACACAGCCAAGACAAAGCAGGAGTTGGCTTCGGGACAAGTCTCAATGTGCTTGAGTGGCCCAGCCAGAGCCCGGACTTGAACCCGACCGAACATCTCTGGAAAATAGCTAGGCAGCGATACTCCCTATCCTTCCTGACAGAGTCTGCAGAGAGAGTCTGCCAAGCTTGTAGCGTCATATCCATGAAGACTCAATGCTGTAATAGCTGCCAACGGTGCTTCAACAAGGTACTGAGTGTCATATATATATATATATATATAATTTTTTTTACAAGTTTTACCCCAAGTTTGTGGTATCCAAATGGTAGTTAGTCTTGTCTCATCGCTGCAACTCCCGCACGGACTCGGGAGAGGTGATGGTCGATAGCAGTGCATCCTCCGAAACACAATCCAACCAAGCCACACTTGACACAATGCCCATTTCTTGACACAATGCCCACTTAACCCGGAAGCCAGCCGCACCAATGCGTTGGAGGAAGCACTGTACATCTGGCGACTGTGTAAGCCTGCAATGTGACCGGCCCGCCACAGGAGTCGCTAGTGTGGTACAAGGACATCCCTGCCAGCCAAACCCTCCCTTAGCCCTTACAACGCTGGGCAAATTGTGCGCCATCCCATGGGTCTCCCAGTCGTGGCCGGCTGCGACAGTGCCTGGACTCGAACCCAGAATCTCTAGTGGCACAGCTACTTAGACCATTGTGCCACTCGGGAGGTCAAGTGTCTGAATACTTACGTAAATGTGATATCTGTTTTTATTTGTAATACATTAGCAAAAATGGTCATTATGGGGTATTGTGTGTAGAAAAATATTTCATCCATTTTAGAATAAGGCTGAAAAGTAACAAAATGTGGAAACCGTCAAGGGGTCTGAATATTTTCCGAATTCACTGTACCTGCTCTCCATCCAGTGATTTTGATTGGATCCGGGGGGGCTGGCAGACGCCAATTAGATTGATCTTGGATCATGGGTACACAAACGTTGCCGGGGCAACGGTACGCAGAGGGGTACAGGATGCGATGGTTGGAGAGGGCCAATGTAATCTACTGTGTGTCTCCTTGGCTTGGGTTTGAAGTAGTAGTCTGAATGTGCCTGTGTTACCTATTAACACAATGCCCGAGGTAAAAGTAGTGACTGGAGGTCGATGGAGCATAGTGCATCAGTGATCAATACGCATGCAGGTACACACACGGGCACACGCACACTTCATGAAAGTGGAACTGAAATAGTGCCAAAGCAGCAAATTGATTGGATTAGAGCTGCAGTGACTAACTCCGCTTAAGCCTTAAACAATGGTGTCTGACTCTACTCTGAAACTGCCAGTCTTACTTTGTAAAGAGAGAGAAAGGTGCCACAGCAATCACAAACTGAGATCCACAGAGACATCTGTGTGTGTTCTGTGTGTGTGTGTTCTCCACTCTTTCTCTTGATCAACCCCAGGCTGTGAATGGAAATTAATTAGGGATTAATAATGCGTTAACCCGTGCCATATTTAAATCGCCGCAAAAAATATCTGGGACGCCGTTAATCTAGTATTCCATTTCTTCACCGCACGGAATAATTTAAAACTTCTTGATGCACCCATCCCGTTACCGGGATCATTTGTCAACACTCCGCTGAATTGCAGAGCGCCAAATTCAAATTAAATTACTAAAAATATTTAATTTTCATGAAATCACAAGTGCAATATAGCAAAACACAGCTTAGCTTGTTGTTAATCCACCTGGCGTGTCAGATTTCAATAAAGCTTTTGGCAAAAGCATAACAAGCATTTATGTAAGGACATCTCTCTCAGTAGACAAAACATTACAAACAGCTAGCAGCCAAGTAGATTGGTCACGAAAGTCAGAAAAGCAATAAAATTAATCGCTTACCTTTGATGATCTTTGGATGTTTGCACTCGAGACTCCCGGTTACACAATAAATGTTCCTTTTGTACCATTAAGATTATTTTTATATCCAAAATAGCTCCATTTGGTTGGCGCGTTATGTTCAGAAATCCACAGGCTCGAGCGGTCACGATGGAGCAGACGAAAATTCCAAATAGTATCCGTAAAGTTCGTAGAAACATGTCAAACGTTTTTTTTTTTAGAATCAATCCTCAGGTTGTTTTTACAAAATATAATCGATAATATTTCAACCGGGACTGTAGCTTCTTCGATAGGAGAGAGAGAGAAAATGTCTGCTCCAAGCTGTTGCGCATGCAAAACGCTGCTGGCACCCAGCCATACAATGACGTGATGTGATCTTTCTCACTATTTTTCAAAATAAAAGCCTGAAACTATGTCTAAAGACTGTTCACACCATAGGGAAGCCATAGGAAAAGGAATCTGGTTGATATCCCTTTAAATAGAGTGAAGGCAGGCAATGGAACAGGGAGCTTTCAGGAAAAACAGCACTTCAGGGTTGGATTTTCCTCAGGTTTTCGCCTGCAATATCAGTTCTGTTATAATATACAATAATATACAATATTTCGACAGTTTTGGAAACTTTAGTGTTTCTATCCTATTCTGACAATTATATGCATATTCTAGATGCTGGGCCTGAGAAATAGGCAGTTTCATTTGGGTACGTTTTTCATCCAAACATTAAAATACTGCCCCCTTCACTCAAGAGGTTAAGCGCACGTGTTTCCCACACAGAACCCTTTAAGGGCATAGCACAACATGGAACACAGCTACGGTCAATGCTTGGGCATTTAGCGACATCGTTGAAGACCGTGTGCCTCTAGCCACAATCATGTAAAACGTTATGTCCAATATTACCGGAGCTATGTTTTTTTCTTTCTGTTGCGGATTTGTGCACTTGTCGTGAGTCGTTTTTAAAAACTACTCGCAAGCTACATTGTTTAGCTAGCTAGTCATGTTACCTAGTTAGCAACCTGATAACTTGAATACTGACTAGGCACAAATGTGTATGGGCAAAAGAGGACTGAAAAGGAATAGGCTACTAAAAAGAGGCTAGGCTGTATATGCAAGAATGTGGTGTGTGTGAGAGCAAGAGTATAACAGGTGTGGGAGGGAGAGTGTGTAGGCCTGTGTGTGTGAAGTTATCTAAAACGGTACAGATGGTTAGTGTTTTCATAACATTGTTGGACAAAAAAATGAATAAAAAGCTCTGTTCTTTGTATCCATAGAGCCAGTTATTTTTTTACCTATAGTCTTACTCATCTAGAATGCCTGAAGCTTTAACAGTATTAAAAGCTGTGTGAGTGAGTGAGTGTTAAACTTCAAGTTAGGACACACCAACTCATTCCAGGGTTTTTCTTTATTTTGACAATTTTCTACATTGTAGAATAATAGTAAAGACATCAAAACTATGAAATATGGAATCATGTAACCAAAAAAGTGTTTAAAAATAAATATACATATTTTATATTTGAGATTCTTCAAAGTAGCCACCCTTGATGACAGCTTTGCACACTCTGGGCAAAAGTAGCCACCCTTGGCACACTCTTTGTACCAGAAAATAGTACAAATAAAGAAAAAAAAAACTTGAATGAGCAGGTGTGTCCAAATTGTGGACAGGTACCACACACACACAGATGTCGGAAGTTTATATACACTTAGGTTGGAGTCACTAAAACTCGTTTTTCAACCACTCCACACATTTGTCAACAAACTATAGTTTTGGCAAGCCGGTTAGGACATCTACATCAGAGTGTGTGTATGTATGTATATACACTGCTCAAAAAAATAAAGGGAACACTTAAACAACAATGTAACTCCAAGTCAATCACACTTCTGTGAAATCAAACTGTCCACTTAGGAAGCAACACTGATTGACAATAAATTTCACATGCTGTTGTGCAAATGGAATAGACAACAGGTGGAAATTATAGGCAATTAGCAAGACAATAAAGGAGTGGTTCTGCAGGTGGTGACCACAGACCACTTCTCAGTTCCTATGCTTCCTGGCTGATGTTTTGGTCACTTTTGAATGCTGGCGGTGCTTTCACTTTAGTGGTAGCATGAGACGGAGTCTACAACCCACACAAGTGGCTCAGGTAGTGCAGCTCATCCAGGATGGCACATCAATGCGAGCTGTGGCAAGAAGGTTTGCTGTGTCTGTCAGCGTAGTGTCCAGAGCATGGAGGTGCTACCAGGAGACAGGCCAGACAGGCCAGACTCCATGAGGGTGGTATGAGGGCCCGACGTCCACAGTTGGGGGTTGTGCTTACAGCCCAACACCGTGCAGGACGTTTGGCATTTGCCAGAGAACACCAAGATTGGCAAATTCGCCACTGGCGCCCTGTGCTCTTCACAGATGAAAGCAGGTTCACACATGTTCTCACACTGAGAACATTCTGCTGCCTGCAACATCCTCCAGCATGACCGGTTTGGCGGTGGGTCAGTCATGGTGTGGGGGGGCATTTCTTTGGGGGGGCCGCACAGCCCTCCATGTGCTCGCCAGAGGTAGCCTGACTGCCATTAGGTACAGAGATGAGATCCTCAGACCCATTGTGAGACCATATGCTGGTGCGGTTGGCCCTGGGTTCCCTCCTAATGCAAGACAATGCTAGACCTCATGTGGCTGGAGTGTGTCAGCAGTTCCTGCAAGAGGAAGGCATTGATGCTATGGACTGGCCCGCCCGTTCCCCAGACCTGAATCCAATTGAGCACATCTGGGACATCATGTCTCGCTCCATCCACCAACGCCATGTTGCACCACAGACTGTCCAGGAGTTGGCGGATGCTTTTGTCCAGGTCTGGGAGGAGATCCTTCAGGAGACCATCCGCCACCTCATCAGGAGCATGCCCAGGCGTTGTAGGGAGGTCATACAGGCACGTGGAGGCCACACACACTACTGAGCCTCATTTTGACTTGTTTTAAGGACATTACATCAAAGTTGGATCAGCCTGTAGTGTGGTTTTCCACTTTAATTTTGAGTGTGACTCCAAATCCAGACCTCCATGGGTTGATAAATTTGATTTCCATTGATAATTTTTGTGTGATTGTTGTCAGCACATTCAACTATGTAAAGAAAAAAGTATTTAATAAGAATATTTCATTCAGATCTAGGATGTGTTATTTTAGTGTTCCCTTTATTTTTTTGAGCAATGCAACACACACACACACACACACACACACACACACACACACACACACACACACACACACAGTGGGGCAAAAACATTTAGTCAGCCACCAATTGTGCAAGGCCTGTAATTTTCATCATAGGTACACTATGTCAGACAAAATGAGGAAAAAAAAAATCCAGAAAATCACATTTTTTATGAATTTATTTGCAAATTATGGTGGAAAATAAGTATTTGGTCAATAACAAAAGTTTCTCAATACTTTGTTATATACCCTTTGTTGGCAATGACAGAGGTCAAACATTTTCTGTAAGTCTTCACAAGGTTTTCACACACTGTTGCTGGTATTTTGGCCCATTCCTCCATGCAGATCTCCTCTAGAGCAGTGATGTTTTGGCGCTGTTGCTGGGCAACACGGACTTTCAACTCCCTCCAAAGATTTTCTATGGGATTGAGATCTGGAGACTGGCTAGGCCGCTCTAGGACCTTGAAATGCTTCTTACGAAGCCACTCCTTCGTTGCCCGGGCGGTGTGTTTGGGATCATTGTCATGCTGAAAGACCCAGCCACGTTTCATCTTCAATGCCCTTGCTGATGGAAGGAGGTTTTCACTCAAAATCTCACGATACATGGCCCCATTCATTATTTCCTTTACACGGATCAGTCGTCCTGGTCCCTTTGCAGAAAAACAGCCCCAAAGCATGATGTTTCCACCCCCATGCTTCACAGTAGGTATGGTGTTCTTTGGATGCAACTCAGCATTCTTTGTCCTCCAAACACAACGAGTTGAGTTTATACCAAAAGGTTCTATTTTGGTTTCATCTGACAATATGACAGTCTCCCAAACGTCTTCTGGATCATCCAAATGCTCTCTAGCAAACTTCAGACGCGCCTGGACATGTACTGGCTTAAGCAGGGGGACACGTCTGGCACTGCAGGATTTGAGTCCCTGGCGGAGTAGTGTGTTACTGATGGTAGGCTTTGTTACTTTGGTCCCAGTTCTCTGCAGGTCATTCACTAGGTCACCCCGTGTGGTTCTGGGATTTTTGCTCACCGTTCTTGTGATCATTTTGACAACACGGGGTGAGATCTTGCATGGAGCCCCAGATCGAGGGAGATTATCAGTGGTCTTGTATGTCTTCCATTTCCCAATAATTGCTCCCACAGTTGATTTCTTCAAACCAAGCTGCTTATCTTTTGCAGATTCAGTCTTCCCAGCCTGGTGCAGGTCTACAATTTTGTTTCTGGTGTACTTAGTGGATAGTGGAGTTTGGAGTGTGACTGTTTGAGGTTGTGGGCAGGTGTCTTTTATACTGATAACAAGTTCAAACAGGTGCCATTAATACAGGTAACGAGTGGAGGACAGAGGAGCCTCTTAAAGAAGAAGTTACAGGTCTGTGAGAGTCAGAAATATTGCTTGTTTGTAGGTGACCAAATACTTATTTTCCACCATAATTTGCAAATTAATTTCTGGATTTTTTCTCATTTTGTCTGTGTGTAGGTCTGTCTGTCTGTGTATGTCTGTGTGTGTGTTTAGGTCTGTCTGTATGTCTGTGTGTGTGTCTAGTTCTGTATGTGTGTGTGTGTGTGTGTGTGTGTCTAGTTCTGTACGTGTGTGCGTGTGTGTGTAGGTCTGTGTGTGTGTGTGTGTGTGTGTGTGTCTGTCTGTTCTGCATGTGTGTGTGTGTGTGTGTGTCTAGTTCTGTACGTGTGTGCGTGTGTGTGTAGGTCTGTGTGTGTGTAGGTCTGTCTGTCTGCATGTCTGTGTGTGTGTGTGTGTAGTTCTGTCTGTCTGTATGTGTGTGTGCGTAGTTCTGTACGTGTGTGCGTAGTTCTGTACGTGTGTGTGTAGTTCTGTACGTGTGTGTCTAGTTCTGTACGTGTGTGTCTAGTTCTGTACGTGTGTGTCTAGTTCTGTACGTGTGTGTCTAGTTCTGTACGTGTGTGTCTAGTTCTGTACGTGTGTGTGTAGTTCTGTACGTGTGTGTGTGTGTGTAGGTCTGTAGGTCTGTCTGTCTGTGTATGTCTGTGTGTGTGTTTAGGTCTGTCTGTCTGTGTGTAGGTCTGTCTGTCTGTGTATGTCTGTGTGTGTGTGTAGGTCTGTCTGTCTGTGTAGGTATGTCTGTCTGTGTGTCTGTGTGTGTGTGTAGTTCTGTCTGTCTGTATGTCTGTGTGTGTGTGTAGTTCTGTATGTGTGTGTGTCTAGTTCTGTACGTGTGTGTCGTTCTGTACGTGTGTGTCTAGTTCTGTACGCGTGTGTCTAGTTCTGTACGTGTGTGTAGTTCTGTACGTGTGTGCGTAGTTCTGTTCGTGTGTGTGTAGGTCTGTGTGTGTGTGTAGGTCTGTGTGTGTGTGGGTCTGTGTCTGTGTGGGTCTGTGTCTGTGTGGGTCTGTGTCTGTGTGGGTCTGTGTCTGTGTGGGTCTGTGTCTGTGTGTAGGTCTGTGTCTAGGTCGGTATCTGTGTATTTCTGTGTCTGTGTATGTCTGTGTCGGTCAATCTGTGTGTGTGTGTAGGTCAGTCTGTGTGTGTGTAAGTAATGTGTGTGTGTGTAGGTCTGTGTGTAGGTCTGTCTGTGTGTGTAGGTCAGTCTGTGTATGTGTAGGTCAGTCTGTGTATGTGTAGGTGTGTGTGTGTGTGTAGGTCTGTCTGCGTGTGTAGGTATGTGTGTGTGTGCGCACGTGTGTGTAGGACTGTCTGTGTGTGTTTGTCTTCGTGTGTGTGTGTGTGTGACTGTGTGTGTGTGACTGTGTGTGAGTCTAGTTCTGTACGCGTGTGTCTAGTTCTGTACGCGTGTGTCTAGTTCTGTACGCGTGTGTCTAGTTCTGTACGCGTGTGTCTAGTTCTGTACGCGTGTGTCTAGTTCTGTACGCGTGTGTCTAGTTCTGTACGCGTGTGTCTAGTTCTGTACGCGTGTGTCTAGTTCTGTACGCGTGTGTCTAGTTCTGTACGCGTGTGTCTAGTTCTGTACGCGTGTGTCTAGTTCTGTACGCGTGTGTCTAGTTCTGTACGCGTGTGTCTAGTTCTGTACGCGTGTGTCTAGTTCTGTACGCGTGTGTCTAGTTCTAGTTCTGTACGCGTGTGTCTAGTTCTGTACGCGTGTGTCTAGTTCTGTACGCGTGTGTCTAGTTCTGTACGCGTGTGTCTAGTTCTGTACGCGTGTGTCTAGTTCTGTACGCGTGTGTCTAGTTCTGTACGCGTGTGTCTAGTTCTGTACGCGTGTGTCTAGTTCTGTACGCGTGTGTCTAGTTCTGTACGCGTGTGTCTAGTTCTGTACGCGTGTGTCTAGTTCTGTACGCGTGTGTCTAGATCTGTACGCGTGTGTCTAGATCTGTACGCGTGTGTCTAGTTCTGTACGTGTGTGTCTAGTTCTGTACGTAGTTCTGTTCGTGTGTGCGTAGTTCTGTTCGTGTGTGTGTAGGTCTCTGTGTGTGTGTAGGTCTGTGTGTGTAGGTCTGTGTGTGTGTGTAGGTCTGTGTGTGGGTCTGTGTCTGTGTGTAGGTCTGTGTCTGTGTGTAGGTCTGTGTGTGTGTGTAGGTCTGTGTGTGTGTGTAGGTCTGTGTGTGGGTCTGTGTCTGTGTGTAGGTCTGTGTCTGTGTGTAGGTCTGTGTCTGTGTGTAGGTCTGTGTCTGTGTGTAGGTCTGTGTCTAGGTCGGTATCTGTGTCAGTCTGTGTGTGTGTGTGTGTGTGTAGGTCAGTCTGTGTGTGTGTGTAGGTCAGTCTGTGTGTGTGTGTGTGTGTGTAGGTCAGTCTGTGTGTGTAAGTAATGTGTGTGTGTGTGTGTAGGTCTGTCTGTGTGTGTAGGTCAGTGTGTGTGTAGGTCTGTGTGTGTGTGTAGGTCTGTGTGTGGGTCTGTGTCTGTGTGTAGGTCTGTGTCTAGGTCGGTATCTGTGTATGTCTGTGTCTGTGTATGTCTGTGTCTGTGTGTATGTGTAGGTCAGTCTGTGTGTGTAGGTCAGTCTGTGTGTGTGTGTGTGTGTAGGTCAGTCTGTGTGTGTGTGTAGGTCAGTCTCTGTGTGTGTGTGTGTGTGTGTGTAGGTCAGTCTGTGTGTGTAAGTAATGTGTGTGTGTGTGTGTAGGTCTCTGTGTGTGTGTAGGTCTGTGTGTGTAGGTCTGTGTGTGTGTGTAGGTCTGTGTGTGGGTCTGTGTCTGTGTGTAGGTCTGTGTCTGTGTGTAGGTCTGTGTCTAGGTCGGTATCTGTGTATGTCTGTGTCTGTGTATGTCTATGTCTGTGTCTGTGTGTGTGTGTAGGTCAGTCTGTGTGTGTGTAGGTCAGTCTGTGTGTGTGTGTGTGTGTAGGTCAGTCTGTGTGTGTGTGTGTAGGTCAGTCTGTGTGTGTGTGTGTGTGTGTGTAGGTCAGTCTGTGTGTGTAAGTCTGTGTGTGTGTGTGTGTGTAGGTCTGTCTGTGTGTGTAGGTCAGTCTGTATGTGTAGGTCAGTCTGTGTATGTGTAGGTGTGTGTGTGTGTAGGTCTGTCTGCGTGTGTAGGTCTGTGTGTGTGTGCGCACGTGTGTGTAGGACTGTCTGTGTGTGTGACTGTCTGTGTGTGTGTGTCTGTGTGTGACTGTCTGTGTGTGACTGTGTGACTGTATGTGTGACTGTCTGTGTGTGTGTGTGTGTGACTGTCTGTGTGTGTGTGTGTGTGTGTGTGTGTGTGACTGTCTGTGTGTGTGTGTGACTGTCTGTGTGTGTGTGTGTGTGTGTGTGACTGTCTGTGTGTGACTGTCTGTGTGTCTGTGTGTGTGTGACTGTCTGTGTGTGACTGTGTGACTGTATGTGTGACTGTCTGTGTGTGTGTGTGTGTGTGACTGTCTGTGTGTGTGTGTGTGTGTGACTGTCTGTGTGTGTGTGTGTGTG
Source organism: Oncorhynchus tshawytscha (assembly GCF_018296145.1). Lineage (NCBI taxonomy): Eukaryota > Metazoa > Chordata > Actinopteri > Salmoniformes > Salmonidae > Oncorhynchus > Oncorhynchus tshawytscha. The sequence goes on from NC_056441.1 coordinate 37,715,073, forward strand.
TGTGACTGTCTGTGTGTGTGTGTGTGTGTGTGTGACTGTGACTGTGTGTGTGTGTGTGTGTGTGTGTGACTGTCTGTGTGTGTGTGTGTGTGTGTGTGTGACTGTCTGTGTGTGTGTGTGACTGTCTGTGTGTGTGTGTGTGTGTCTGTGTGTGTGACTGTCTGTCTGTGTGTGTGTGACTGTGTGTGACTGTCTCTGTGTGTGTGTGTGACTGTCTGTGTGTGTGTGTGTGACTGTCTGTGTGTGTGTGACTGTGTGTGACTGTCTGTGTGTGTGTGTGACTGTCTGTGTGAGTGACTGTCTGTGTGTGTGCGTGTGTGTGACTGTCTGTGTGTGTGTGTGTGTGTGACTGTCTGTGTGTGTGTGTGTGTGACTGTCTGTGTGTGTGTGTGTGTGACTGTGTGTGTGTGTGTGTGACTGTCTGTGTGTGTGTGTGTGTGTGTGTGACTGTCTGTGTGTGTGTGTGACTGTCTGTGTGTGTGTGTGACTGTCTGTGTGTGTGTGTGTGTGTGTGGGACTGTGTGTGTGTCTGTCTGTGTGTGTGTGTGACTGTCTGTCTCTGTGTGTGTGTGACTGTCTGTCTGTGTGTGTGTGTGTGTGTGTGTGACTGTCTGTGTGTGTGTGGGACTGTCTGTATGTGTGTGTGTGACTGTCTGTGTGACTGTCTGTGTGTGTGTGTGACTTCTGTGTGTGTGTGTGTGACTGTCTGTGTGTGTGTGTGTGTGACTGTCTGTGTGTGTGTGTGTGAACTGTCTCTGTGTGTGTGTGTGTGTGTGTGTGTGTAGGACTGTCTGTGTGTGTGTGTGTGTAGGACTGACTGTGTGTGTGTGACTGTCTGTGTGTGTGTGTGACTTTCTGTGTGTGTGTGACTGTCTGTGTGTATGTGTGTGTGTGTGTGTGTGTGTGTGTGTGACTGTCTGTGTGTGTGTGTGTGTGTGTGTGTGTGACTGTCTGTGTGTCTGTGTGTGGGACTGTGTGTTTGTGTGTGTGTGTGTGTGTGTGTGACTGTCTGTGTGTGTGACTGTCTGTGTGTGTGGGACTGTGTGTGTGTGTGTGTGTTGGACTGTCTGTCTCTGTGTGTGTGTGTGTGTGTGTGTGTGTAGGACTGTGTGTGTGTGTGTGTGTGTGTGTGTGTGTGTGTGTGTGTGTGTAGGACTGTGTGTGTGTGTGTGTGTGTGTGTGTGTAGGACTGTGTGTGTGTGTGTGTGTGTGACTGTCTGTGTGTGTGTGTGTGACTGTCTGTCTGTGTGTGTGACTGTCTGTGTGTGTGTGACTGTCTGTGTGTGTGACTGTCTGTGTGTGTGACTGTCTGTGTGTGTGTGTGACTGTCTGTGTGTCTGTGTGACTGTCTGTGTGTGTGGGACTGTGTGTGTGTGTGTGTGTGTTGGACTGTCTGTCTCTGTGTGTGTGTGTGTGTGTGTGTGTGTAGGACTGTGTGTCTCTGTGTGTGTGTGTGTGTGTGTGTGTGTAGGACTGTGTGTGTGTGTGTGTGTGTGTGTAGGACTGTGTGTGTGTGTGTGTGTGTGTGTGTGTAGGTGTGTGTGTGTGTGTGTGTGTGTGTGTGTGTGTAGGACTGTGTGTGTGTGTGTGTGTGTGTGTGTGTAGGACTGTGTGTGTGTGTGTGTGTGTGTGTGTAGGACTGTGTGTGTGTGTGTGTGTGTGTGTGTGTGTGTGTGTGTGTGTGTGTGTAGGACTGTGTGTGTGTGTGTGTGTGTGTGTGTGTGTGTAGGACTGTGTGTGTGTGTGTGTGTGTAGGACTGTGTGTGTGTGTGTGTGTGTAGGGCTGTGTGTGTGTGTGTGTGTGTGTAGGGCTGTGTGTGTGTGTGTGTGTGTGTGTGTGATGTGTGTGTGTGTGTGTAGGACTGTGTGTGTGTGTGTGTGTGTGTGTGCACTGTGTGTGTGTGTGTAGGACTGTGTGTGTGTGTGTGTGTGTGTGTGTGTGTGACTGTCTGTGTGTGTGTGTGTGTGTGTGACTGTCTGTGTGTGTGTGTGTGTGTGACTGTCTCTGTGTGTGTGTGTGTGTCTGTGTGTGTGTGTGTGTGTGTGGGACTGTGTGTGTGTGTGACTGTCTGTCTCTGTGTGTGTGTGACTGTCTGTCTGTGTGTGTGTGTGTGTGACTGTCTGTGTGTGTGTGGGACTGTCTGTATGTGTGTGTGACTGTCTGTGTGACTGTCTGTGTGTGTGTGTGACTTTCTGTGTGTGTGTGTGTGTGACTGTCTGTGTGTGTGTGTGTGTGTGACTGTCTGTGTGTGTGTGTGTGTGTGTGAGTGACTGTGTGTGTAGGACTGTCTGTGTGTGTGTGTGTGTGTAGGACTGACTGTGTGTGTGTGTGTGTGTGTGTGTGTGACTGTCTGTGTGTATCTGTGTGTGTGTGTGACTGTCTGTGTGTATCTGTGTGTGTGTGTGACTGTCTGTGTGTGTGTGTGTGTGTGTGTGTGACTGTCTGTGTGTGTGTGTGTGTGTGACTGTCTGTGTGTGTGTGTGTGTGTGTGACTGTCTGTGTGTCTGTGTGTGGGACTGTGTGTGTGTGTGTGTGGGACTGTCTGTGTGTGTGTGTGTGTGTGTGTGTGTGTGACTGTCTGTGTGTGTGTGACTGTGTGTGTGTGACTGTCTGTGTGTGTGTCTGACTGTGTGTGTGTGTCTGTCTGTGTGTGTGTGACTGTCTGTGTGTGTGTGTGTGTGTGTGACTGTCTGTGTGTGTGTGTGTGTGTGTGGGACTGTGTGTGTGTGTGTGTGTGTTGGACTGTGTGTGTGTAGGACTGTGTGTGTGTGTGTGTGTGTGTGTGTGTGTGTGTGTGTAGGACTGTGTGTGTGTGTGTGTGTGTGTAGGACTGTAGGACTGTGTGTGTGTGTGTAGGACTGTGTGTGTGTGAGTGTGTGTGTGTAGGACTGTGTGTGTGTGTGTGTGTGTAGGACTGTGTGTGTGTGTGTGTGTGTGTGTAGGACTGTGTGTGTGTGTGTGTAGGACTGTGTGTGTGTGTGTAGGACTGTGTGTGTGTGTGTGTGTAGGACTGTGTGTGTGTGTGTGTGTGTGTGTAGGACTGTGTGTGTGTGTGTGTGTGTGTGTGTGTGTATGTGTGTGTATAGGACTGTGTGTGTGTGTGTGTGTGTGTGTGTGTAGGTGTGTGTGTGTGTGTGTGTGTGTGCACTGTGTGTGTGTGTGTGTGTGTGTGTGTGTAGGACTGTGTGTGTGTGTCTGTGTGTGTGTGTGTGTGTGTGTGTGTGTAGGACTGTGTGTGTGTGTAGGACTATGTGTGTGTGTGTGTGTGTGTGTGTGTGGGTGTGTGTGTGTGTGTGTGTGTGTAGGACTGTGTGTGTAGGACTGTGTGTGTGTGTGTGTGTGTGTGTAGGACTGTGTGTGTGTGTGTGTGTGTGTGGTGTGTGTGTGTGTAGGACTGTGTGTGTGTGTGTAGGACTGTGTGTGTGTGTGTGTAGGACTGTGTGTGTGTGTAGGACTGTGTGTGTGTGTGTGTAGGACTGTGTGTGTGTGTGTGTGTGTGTGTGTGTAGGACTGTGTGTGTGTGTGTGTGTGTGTAGGACTGTGTGTGTGTGTGTGTGTGTGTGTGTGTGTGTGTGTGTGTGTGTGTGTAGGACTGTGTGTGTGTGTAGGACTGTGTGTGTGTGTGTGTGTGTGTAGGACTGTGTGTGTGTGTGTGTGTGTGTAGGACTGTGTGTGTGTGTGTGTGTGTGTGTAGGTGTGTGTGTGTGTGTGTGTGTGTGTGTAGGACTGTGTGTGTGTGTGTGTGTAGGACTGTGTGTGTGTGTGTGTGTGTGTGTGTGTGTGTGTGTGTAGGACTGTGTGTGTGTGTAGGACTGTGTGTGTGTGTGTGTGTGTGTGTGTGTGTGTGACTGTCTCTGTGTGTGTGTGTGTGTGTGTGTGTAGGTGTGTGTGTGTGTGTGTGTGTAGGACTGTGTGTGTGTGTGTGTGTGTAGGACTGTGTGTGTGTGTGTGTGGTGTGTGTGTGTGTGTGTGTGTGTGTGTGTGTGTGTGTGTGTGTGTAGGACTGTGTGTGTGTGTGTGTGTGTGTAGGACTGTGTGTGTGTAGGACTGTGTGTGTGTGTGTGTGTGTGTGTGTAGGACTGTCTGTGTGTGTGTGTGTGTGTGTGTGTGTGTAGGACTGTGTGTGTGTGTGTGTGTGTGTGTAGGACTGTGTGTGTGTGTGTGTGTGTGTAGGACTGTGTGTGTGTGTGTGTGTGTGTGTGTGTGTGTGTGTGTAGGACTGTGTGTGTGTGTGTGTGTGTGTGTGTGTAGGACTGTCTCTGTGTGTGTGTGTGTGTGTGTAGGACTGTGCGTGTGTGTGTGTGTGTGTGTGTGTGTGTGTGTGTGTGTGTGTGTGTGTGTGTGTGTGTGTGTGTGTGTGTGTGTGTAGGACTGTGTGTGTGTGTGTGTAGGACTGTGTGTGTGTGTGTGTGTGTGTAGGACTGTGTGTGTGTGTGTGTGTGTGTGTGTGTGTAGGACTGTGTGTGTGTGTGTGTGTGTGTGTGTGTGTGTAGGACTGTCTGTGTGTGTGTGTGTGTGTGTGTAGGACTGTGTGTGTGTGTGTGTGTGTGGACTGTGTGTGTGTGTGTGTGTGGACTGTGTGTGTGTGTGTGTGTGTGTGTGTAGGACTGTGTGTGTGTGTGTGTAGGACTGTGTGTGTGTGTGTGTGTGTGTGTGTGTGTGTGTGTGTGTAGGACTGTGTGTGTGTGTGTGTGTGTGTGTAGGACTGTGTGTGTGTGTGTGTGTAGGACTGTGTGTGTGTGTGTGTGTGTGTGTGTAGGACTGTGTGTGTGTGTGTGTGTGTGTAGGACTGTGTGTGTGTGTGTGTGACTGTGTGTGTAGGACTGTGTGTGTGTGTGTGTGTGGACTGTGTGTGTGTGTGTGTGTGTGTGTGTGTGTGTGTGTAGGACTGTCTGTGTGTGTGTGTGTGTGTGTGTGTGTGTGTGTGTGTGTGTAGGACTGTCTGTGTGTGTGTGTGTGTGTGTGTGTGTGTAGGACTGTGTGTGTGTGTAGGACTGTGTGTGTGTGTGTGTGTAGGACTGTGTGTGTGTGTGTGTGTGTGTGTGTGTGTGTGTGTGTGTGTAGGACTGTGTGTGTGTGTGTGTGTGTAGGACTGTGTGTGTGTGTGTGTGTAGGTGTGTGTGTGTGTGTGTGTGTGTGTGGACTGTGTGTGTGTGTGTAGGACTGTGTGTGTGTGTGTGTGTGTGTGTGTGTGTGTGTGTGTGTGGACTGTGTGTGTGTGTGTGTGTAGGACTGTGTGTGTGTGTGTGTGTGTAGGACTGACTGTGTGTGTGTGTGTGTAGGACTGTAGGACTGTGTGTGTGTGTGTGTAGGTGTGTGTGTGTGTGTGTGTAGGACTGTGTGTGTGTGTGTGTGTGTGTAGGACTGTGTGTGTGTGTGTGTGTAGGACTGTGTGTGTGTGTGTGTGTGTAGGACTGTGTGTGTGTGTGTGTGTGTGTGTGTGTGTGTGTAGGACTGTGTGTGTGTGTGTGTGTGTGTGTGTAGGACTGTGTGTGTGTGTAGGTGTAGGACTGTGTGTGTGTGTGTGTGGACTGTGTGTGTGTGTGTGTGTGTGACTGTCTGTGTGTGTGTGTGTGTGTAGGACTGTCTGTGTGTGTGGACTGTGTGTGTGTGTAGGACTGTGTGTGTGTGTGTAGGTCTGTCTGTGTGTGTGTAGTTCTGTGTGTGTAGTTCTGTGTGTGTGTGTGTGTAGGACTGTGTGTGTGTGTAGGACTGTCTGTCTGTGTGTGTGTGTGTGTGTGTGTGTGTGTGGACTGTCTGTGTGTGTGTGTGTGTGTGTGTGTGTGTGTAGGACTGTGTGTGTGTGTAGGACTGTGTGTGTGTGTGTGTGTAGGTGTGTGTGTGTGTGTGTGTGTGTGTGTAGGACTGTGTGTGTGTGTGTGTGTGTGTGTAGGACTGTGTGTGTGTGTGTGTGTGTGTAGGACTGTGTGTGTGTGTGTAGGTGTGTGTGTGTGTGTGTGTGTAGGACTGTGTGTGTGTGTGTGTGTGTGTGTGTGTGTGTGTGTGTGTGTGTGTGTAGGACTGTGTGTGTGTGTGTGTGTGTGTGTAGGACTGTGTGTGTGTGTGTGTGTGTGTGTGTGTGTGTGTGTGTGTGTGTGTGTAGGACTGTGTGTGTGTGTGTGTGTGTGTGTAGGACTGTGTGTGTGTGTGTGTGTGTGTGTGTGTGTGTGTGTGTGTGTGTGTGTGTGTGTAGGACTGTGTGTGTGTGTGTGTGTGTGTGTGTGTGTGGACTGTGTGTGTGTGTGTGTGTGTGTGTGTAGGACTGTGTGTGTGTGTGTGTGTGTGTGTGTGTGTAGGACTGTGTGTGTGTGTGTGTGTGTGTGTGTGTGTGTAGGACTGTGTGTGTGTGTGTGTGTGTGTGTGTGTGTGTAGTGTGTGTGTGTGTGTAGGACTGTGTGTGTGTGTGTGTGTGTGTGTGTGTGTGTAGGACTGTGTGTGTGTGTGTGTGTGTGTGTAGGACTGTGTGTGTGTGTGTGTGTGTGTGTGTGTGTGTGTGTGTAGGACTGTGTGTGTGTGTGTGTGTGTGTGTGTGTGTGTGTGTGTGTGTAGGACTGTGTGTGTGTGTGTGTGTGTGTGTGTGTGTGTGTGTAGGACTGTGTGTGTGTGTGTGTAGGACTGTGTGTGTGTGTAGGACTGTGTGTGTGTGTGTGTAGGTGTGTGTGTGTGTGTGTAGGACTGTGTAGGTGTGTGTGTGTGTGTGTGTGTGTGTAGGACTGTGTGTGTGTGTGTGTGTGTGTGTAGGACTGTGTGTGTGTGTGTGTGTGTAGGACTGTGTGTGTGTGTGTGTGTAGGACTGTGTGTGTGTGTGTGTGTGTAGGACTGTGTGTGTGTGTGTGTGTGTGTAGGTGTGTGTGTGTGACTGTCTCTGTGTGTGTGTGTGTGTGTGTGTGGACTGTCTCTGTGTGTGTGTGTGTGTGTGTGTGTGTGTGTGTGTGTGTGTGTAGGACTGTGTGTGTGTGTGTGTGACTGTGTGTGTGTAGGACTGTGTGTGTGTGTGTGTGTGTGTGTAGGACTGTGTGTGTGTGTGTGTGTGTGTAGGACTGTGTGTGTGTGTGTGTGTAGGACTGTGTGTGTGTGTGTGTGTGTGTGTGTGTAGGTGTGTGTGTGTGTGTGTGTGTGGTGTGTGTGTGTGTGTGTGTGTGTAGGACTGTGTGTGTGTGTGTGTGTGTGTGTGTGTAGGACTGTGTGTGTGTGTGTGTGTGTGTGTAGGACTGTCTGTGTGTGTGTGTGTAGGACTGTGTGTCTCTGTGTGTGTGTGTGTGTGTGACTGTGTGTGTGTGTGTGTAGGACTGTGTGTGTGTGTGTGTGTGTGTGTGTAGGACTGTGTGTGTGTGTGTGGACTGACTGTGTGTGTGTGTGTGTGTGTAGGACTGTGTGTGTGTGTGTGTGTGTGTAGGACTGTGTGTGTGTGTGTGTAGGACTGTGTGTGTGTGTGTGTGTGTGTGTGTGTAGGACTGTGTGTGTGTGTGTAGGACTGTGTGTGTGTGTGTGTGTGTGTGTGTGTGTGTGTGTGTGTGTGTGTGTGTGTGTGTGTGTGTGTGTGTGTAGGACTGTGTCTGTGTGTGTGTGTGTGTGTGTGTGTAGGACTGTCTCTGTGTGTGTGTGTGTGTGTGTGTGTGTGTGTAGGACTGTCTGTGTGTGTGTGTGTGTGTGTGTGTGTGTAGGACTGTCTCTGTGTGTGTGTGTGTGTGTGTGTGTGTGTAGGACTGTGTGTGTGTGTGTGTGTGTGTGTGGACTGTGTCTGTGTGTGTGTGTGTAGGACTGTGTGTGTGTGTGTGTGTAGGACTGTGTGTGTGTGTGTGTGTAGGACTGTCTGTGTGTGTGTGTGTGTGTAGGACTGTCTGTGTGTGTGTGTGTGTGTGTGTGTGTGTGGACTGTGTGTGTGTGTGTGTGTGTGTGTGTAGGACTGTGTGTGTGTGTGTGTGTGTGTAGGACTGTGTGTGTGTGTGTGTGTGTAGGACTGTGTGTGTGTGTGTGTAGGACTGTGTGTGTGTGTGTGTGTGTAGGACTGTGTGTGTGTGTGTGTGTGTGTGTGTGTGTGTGTGTGTGTGGACTGTGTGTGTGTGTGTGTGTGTGTGTGACTGTCTGTGTGTGTGTGTAGGACTGTGTGTGTGTGTGTGTGTGTGTGTGTAGGACTGTCTGTGTGTGTGTGTGTGTGTGTAGGACTGTCTCTGTGTGTGTGTGTGTAGGACTGTCTGTGTGTGTGTGTGTGTGGACTGTCTCTGTGTGTGTGTGTGTGTGTAGGTGTGTGTGTGTGTGTGTGTGTGTGTGTGTGTGACTGTGTGTGTGTGTGTGTGTGTGTGACTGTGTGTGTGTGTGTGTGGACTGTGTGTGTGTGTGTGTAGGACTGTGTGTGTGTGTGTGTAGGACTGTGTGTGTGTGTGTGTGTAGGACTGTGTGTGTGTGTGTGTGTGTGTGTGTGTGTGTGTGTGGGTGTGTGTGTGTGTGTGTGGACTGTGTGTGTGTGTGTGTGTGTGTGTGTGTGTGTGTGTGTGTGTGTGTGTGTGTGTAGGTGTGTGTGTGTGTGTGTGTGTGTAGGACTGTGTGTGTGTGTGTGTGTGTAGGACTGTGTGTGTGTGTGTGTGTGTGTGTAGGACTGTCTCTGTGTGTGTGTGTGTAGGACTGTCTGTGTGTGTGTGTGTGTAGGTGTGTCTGTGTGTGTGTGTGTGTGTGTGTGTGTGTGTGTGTAGGACTGTGTGTGTGTGTGTGTGTGTGTAGGACTGTGTGTGTGTGTGTGTAGGACTGTGTGTGTGTGTAGGACTGTGTGTGTGTGTGTGTGTGTGGACTGTGTGTGTGTGTGTGTGTAGGACTGTGTGTGTGTGTGTGTGTGTGTGTGTGTGTGTAGGACTGTGACTGTGTGTGTGTGTGTGTGTGTGTGTGTGTGTGTAGGACTGTGTGTGTGTGTGTGTGTGTGTGTAGGACTGTGTGTGTGTGTGTGTGTAGGACTGTGTGTGTGTGTGTGTGTGTGTGTGTAGGACTGTGTGTGTGTGTGTGTAGGACTGTGTGTGTGTGTGTGTGTGTGTGTGTGTGTGTGTGTGTGTGTGTGTGTGTGTGTAGGACTGTGTGTGTGTGTGTGTGTGTGTGTGTGTGTGTGTGTGTGTGTGTGTGTGTGTGTGTGTGTGTGTGTAGGACTGTGACTGTGTGTGTGTGTGTGTGTAGGACTGTGTGTGTGTGTGTGTGTGTAGGTGTGTGTGTGTGTGTGTGTGTGTATAGGACTGTGTGTGTGTGTGTGTAGGACTGTGTGTGTGTGTGTGTGTGTGTGTGTGTGTGTGTGTGTGTGTGTGTGTGTGTGTGTGTGTGTAGGACTGTGTGTGTGTGTGTGTGTGTGTGTGTGTAGGACTGTGTGTGTGTGTGGTAGGACTGTGTGTGTGTGTGTGTGTGTGTGTAGGTGTGACTGTGTGTGTGTGTGTGTGTGTGTGTGTGTGTGTGTGTAGGACTGACTGTGTGTGTGTGTGTGTGTGTGTGTGTGTGTGACTGTGTGTGTGTGTGTGTGTGTGTAGGACTGTGTGTGTGTGTGTGTGTGTAGGACTGTGTGTGTGTGTGTGTGTAGGACTGTGTGTGTGTGTGTGTGTGTGTGTAGGACTGTGTGTGTGTGTGTGTGTGTGTAGGACTGTGTGTGTGTGTGTGTAGGACTGTGTGTGTGTGTGTGTGTAGGACTGTGTGTGTGTGTGTGTGTGTGTGACTGTGTGTGTGACTGTGTGTGTGACTGTGTGTGTGTGTGTGTGTGTAGGACTGTGTGTGTGTGTGTGTGTGTGTGTAGGACTGTGTGTGTGTGTGTGTGTGTGTGTGTGTGTGTGTGTGTGTGTGTGTGTGTGTGTGTGTAGGACTGTGTGTGTGTGTGTGTGTGTGTGTGTGTGTGTGTGTGTGTGTGTGTGTGTGTAGGTGTGTGTGTGTGTGTGTGTAGGACTGTGTGTGTGGACTGTGTGTGTGTGTGTGTGTGTGTAGGACTGTGTGTGTGTGTGTGTGTGTAGGACTGTGTGTGTGTGTGTAGGACTGTGTGTGTGTGTGTGTGTGTGTGTGTGTGTGTGTGTGTGTGTGTGTGTGTGTGTGTAGGACTGTCTGTGTGTGTGTGTGTGTAGGACTGTGTGTGTGTGTGTGTGTGTGTGTGTGTGTGTGTGTGTGTAGGACTGTGTGTGTGTGTGTGTGTAGGACTGTGTGTGTGTGTGTGTGTGTGTAGGACTGTGTGTGTGTGTGTGTGTGTAGGACTGTGTGTGTGTGTGTGTGTGTGTGTGTGTAGGACTGTGTGTGTGTGTGTGTGTGTGTAGGACTGTGTGTGTGTGTGTGTGTAGGACTGTGTGTGTGTGTGTGTGTAGGACTGTGTGTGTGTGTGTGTGTGTGTGGACTGTGTGTGTGTGTGTGTGTGTAGGACTGTGTGTGTGTGTGTGTGTGTGTGTGTGTGTAGGACTGTGTGTGTGTGTGTGTGTGTGTGTGTGTAGGACTGTGTGTGTGACTGTGTGTGTGTAGGACTGTGTGTGTGTGTGTGTGTGTGTAGGACTGTGTGTGTGTGTGTGTGTGTAGGACTGTGTGTGTGTGTGTGTGTGTGTGTGTGTGTAGGACTGTGTGTGTGTGTGTGTGTGTGTGTAGGACTGTGTGTGTGTGTGTGTGTGTGTGTAGGACTGTGTGTGTGTGTGTGTGTGTGTGTGTGTGACTGTGTGTGTGTGTGTGTGTGTGTGTGTGTGTGTGTGTGTGTGTGTGTGTGTGTGTGTGTGTGTGTGTGTGTGTAGGACTGTGTGTGTGTGTGTGTGTGTGTGTGTGTAGGACTGTGTGTGTGTGTGTGTGTAGGTGTGTGTGTGTGTAGGACTGTGTGTGTGTGTGTGTGTGTGTGTGTGTGTGTGTGTAGGTGTGTGTGTGTGTGTGTGTAGGACTGTGTGTGTGTGTGTGTGTGTGTAGGACTGTGTGTGTGTGTGTGTGTGTAGGACTGTGTGTGTGTGTGTGTAGGACTGTGTGTGTGTGTGTAGGACTGTGTGTGTGTGTGTAGGACTGTGTGTGTCTGTGTGTGTGTGGACTGTGTGTGTGTGTGTGTGTGTGTGTGTGTGTAGGACTGTGTGTGTGTGTGGACTAGGACTGTGTGTGTGTGTGAGGACTGTGTGTGTGTGTGTGTGTGACTGTGTGTGTGTGTGTGTGTGTAGTGACTGTGTGTGTGTGTGTGTGTGTGTGTGTGTGTGTGTGTGTGTAGGTGTGTGTGTGTGTGTGTGTGTGTGTGTGTGTGTGTGTGTGTGTAGTGACTGTGTGTGTGTGTGTGTAGGACTGTGTGTGTGTGTGTGTAGGTGTGTGTGTGTGTGTGTGTAGGTGTGTGTGTGTGTGTGTGTGTGTAGGACTGTGTGTGTGTGTGTGTGTGTGTGTGTGTGTGTGTGTGTGTGTGTGTGTGTAGGACTGTCTGTGTGTGTGTGTGTGTGTGTAGGACTGTGTGTGTGTGTAGGACTGTGTGTGTGTGTGTGTGTGTGACTGTGTGTGTGTGTGTGTGTGTGTGTGGTGTGTGTGTGTGTGTGTGTGTGTGTGTAGGACTGTGTGTGTGTGTGTAGGACTGTGTGTGTGTGTGTGTGTGTAGGTGTGTGTGTGTGTGTGTGTAGGACTGTGTGTGTGTGTGTGTGTGTGTGTAGGACTGTGTGTGTGACTGTGTGTGTGTGTGTAGGACTGTGTGTGTGTGTGTGGACTGTGTGTGTGTGACTGTGTGTGTGTGTGTGTGTAGGACTGTGTGTGTGTGTGTGTGTGTGGACTGTGTGTGTGTGTGTGTGTGTGTGTGTCTGTCTGTGTGTGTGTATGGGACTGTGTGTGTGTGTGGACTGTGTGTGTGTGTGTGGACTGTGTGTGTGACTGTGTGTGTGTGTGTGTGTGTGTGTGTGTGTAGGACTGTCTGTGTGTGTGTGTGTGTGTGTGTGTGTGTGTGTGTAGGACTGTGTGTGTGTGTGTGTGTGTGTGTGTGTGTGTGTGTGTGTGTAGGACTGTGTGTGTGTGTGTGTGTGTGTGTGTGTGTGTGTGTGTGTGTGTGTGTGTGTGTGGACTGTCTGTGTGTGTGGTCTGTGTGTGTGTGTGTGTAGGACTGTCTGTGTGTGTGTGTGTGTGTGTGTGTGTGTGTGTGTGTGTGTGTGTAGGACTGTCTGTGTGTGTGTGTGTGTGTAGGACTGTGTGTGTGTGTGTGTGTGTAGGACTGTGTGTGTGTGTGTGTGTGTAGGACTGTGTGTGTGTGTGTGTGTGTAGGACTGTCTGTGTCTGACTGTGTGTGTGTGTGTGTGGACTGTGTGTGTGTGTGTGTGGACTGTGTGTGTGTGTAGGACTGTCTGTGTGTGTGTGTGTGTGTGTGTGTGTGTGTAGGACTGTCTGTGTGTGTGTGTGTGTGTGTGACTGTGTGTGTGTGTGTGTGTAGGTGTGTGTGTGTGTGTAGGTGTGTGTGTGTGTGTGTGTATAGGTGTGTGTGTGTGTGTGTGTAGGACTGTGTGTGTGTGTGTGTTGTGTGTGTGTGTGTGTGTGTGTGTGTGTGTGTGTGTGTGTGTAGGACTGTGTGTGTGTGTGTGTGTGTGTGTGTGTGTGTGTGTGTGTGTGTGTGTGTGTGTGTGTGTAGGTGTGTGTGTGTGTGTGTGTGTGTGTGTGTGTGTGTGTGTGTGTGTGTGTGTGTGTGTGTGTGTGTGACTGTCTGTGTGTGTGTGTGTAGGACTGTGTGTAGTTCTGTGTGTGTGTGTGTGTGTAGGACTGTCTGTGTGTGTGTGTGTAGGACTGTCTGTGTGTGTGTGTGTGTGTGTGTAGGGACTGTGTGTGTGTGTGTGTGTAGGACTGTCTGTGTGTGTGTCTGTGTGTGTGTGTAGGACTGTGTGTGTGTGTGTGTGTAGGACTGTGTAGGACTGTGTGTAGGTGTGTGTGTGTAGGACTGTGTGTGTGTGTGTGTGACTGTGTGTGTGTGTGTAGGACTGTGTGTGTGTGTGTGTGTAGGACTGTGTGTGTGTGTGTGTAGGACTGTGTGTGTGTGTGTGTGTGTGTGTGTGTGTAGGACTGTGTGTGTGTGTGTGTGTGTAGGACTGTGTGTGTGTGTGTGTGTGTGTGTGTGTGTGTGTGTGTGTGGTGTCTCTGTGTGTGTGTGTGTGTGTGTGTGTGTGTGTGTGTGGACTGTGTGTGTGTGTGTGTGTGTGTGTGTGTGTGTGTGTGTAGGACTGTGTGTGTGTGTGTGTGTGTGTAGGACTGTGTGTGTGTGTGTGTGTGACTGTGTGGTGTGTGTGTGTGTGTGTGTGTGTGTGTGTAGGACTGTGTGTGTGTGTGTGTGTGTGTAGGACTGTGTGTGTGTGTGTGTGTGTGTGTGTGTGTGTGTGTGTGTGTGTGTGTAGGACTGTGTGTGTGTGTGTGTGTAGGACTGTGTGTGTGTGTGTGTGTAGGACTGTGTGTGTGTGTGTGTGTGTGTGTGTAGGACTGTGTGTGTGTGTGTGTGTGTGTGTGTGTAGGACTGTCTGTGTGTGTGTGTGTGTGTGTGTGTGTGTGTGTGTGTGTGTGTGTGTGTGTAGGTGTGTGTGTGTGTGTGTGTGTAGGTGTGTGTGTGTGTGTGGACTGTGTGTGTGTGTGTGTGTAGGACTGTCTGTGTGTGTGTGTGTGTGTGTGTGTGTGTGTGTGTGTGTGTGTGTGTGTGTGTGTGTGTGTGTGTGTGTGTGTGTAGGACTGTGTGTGTGTGTGTGTGTGTGTAGGTATAGGTCTGTGTGTGTGTGTGTGTGTGTGTGTGTGTGTGTGTGTAGGTGTGTGTGTGTGTGTGTGTGTGTGTAGGACTGTGTGTGTGTGTGTGTGTGTGTGTAGGACTGTCTGTGTGTGTGTGTGTAGGACTGTGTGTGTGTGTAGGTCTGTGTGTGTGTGTGTGTGTGTGTGTGTGACTGTGTGTGTGTGTCTGTGTGTGTGTGTGTGTGTAGGACTGTCTGTGTGTGTGTGTATAGGACTGTGTGTGTGTGTGTGTGTGTGTGTGTGTGTGTGTGTGTGTGTGTGTGTGTCTGTGTGTGTGTGTGTGTGTGTGTAGGACTGTGTGTGTGTGTGTGTGTGTGTAGGACTGTGTGTGTGTGTGTGTGTGTGTGTGTGTGTAGGACTGTGTGTGTGTGTGTGTGTGTGTGTGTGTGTGTGTGTGTGTGTGTGTGTGTGTGTGTGTGTGTAGGACTGTGTGTGTGTGTGTGTGGACTGTGTGTGTGTGTGTGTGTGTGTGTGTGTGTGTGTGTGTAGGACTGTGTGTGTGTGTGTGTGTGTGTGTGTAGGACTGTGTGTGTGTGTGTGTGTGTGTAGGACTGTGTGTGTGTGTGTGTGTGTGTGTGTGTGTGTGTGTGTGTGTGTGTGTGTGTGTGTGTGTGGTCTGTGTGTGTGTGTGTAGGTGTGTGTGTGGACTGTGTGTGTAGGACTGTGTGTGTGTGTGTAGGACTGTGTGTCTGTGTGTGTGTGTGTGTGTGTGTAGGTGTCTGTGTGTGTGTGTGTGGACTGTGTGTGTGTGTGTAGGACTGTGTGTGTGTGTAGGACTGTGTGTGTGTGTGTGTGTGTGTGTGTGTGTGTGACTGTGTGTGTGTGTCTGTGTGTGTGTGTGTGTGTGTAGGACTGTGACTGTGTGTGTGTGTGACTGTGTGTGTGTGTGTGGTGTGTGTGTGTGTGTGTGTGACTGTGTGTAGGACTGTGTGTGACTGTGTGTGTGTGTGTGTAGGACTAGGACTGTGTGTGTGTGTGTGTGTGTGTAGGACTGTGTGTGTGTGTGTGGTGTGTGTGTGTGTGTGTGTGTGTGTGTAGGACTGTGTGTGTGTGTGTAGGTGTGTGTGTGTGTGACTGTGTGTGTGTGTGTGTGTGTGTAGGACTGTGTGTGTGTGGTGTGTGTGTGTGTGTGTGTGTAGGACTGTGTGTGTGTGTGTGTGTGTGTGTGTGTGTGTGTGTGTGTGTGTAGGACTGTGTGTGTGTGTGTGTGTGTGTGTGTGTGTGTGTGTGTGTGGTGTGTGTGTGTGTGTGTGTGTGTAGGACTGTGTGTGTGTGTGTGTGTGTGTGTAGGACTGTGTGTGTGTGTGTGTGTGTGTGTGTGTGGACTGTGTGTGTGTGTGTGTGTGTGTGTGTGTGTGTAGGACTGTGTGTGTGTGTGTGTGTAGGTGTGTGTGTAGGACTGTGTGTGTGTGTGTGTGTAGGACTGTGTGTGTGTGTGTGTGTGTAGGACTGTCTCTGTGTGTGTGTGTGTGTGTGTGTGTGTGTGTGTGTAGGACTGTGTGTGTGTGTCTGTGTGTGTGTGTGTGTGTGTAGGACTGTGTGTGTGTGTGTGTGTGTGTGTGTGTGTGTGTGTGTGTGTGTGTGTGTGTGTGTGTGTGTGTGTGTGTGTGTAGGACTGTGTGTGTGTGTGTGTGTGTGTGTGTGTGTGTGTGTGTGTGTGTGTGTGTGTGTAGGACTGTGTGTGTGTGTGTGTGTGTGTGTGTGTCTGTGTGTGTGTGTGTGTGTGTGTGTGTGTGTGTCTGTGTGTGTGTGTAGGTGTGTGTGTGTGTGTGTGTAGGACTGTGTGTGTGTGTGTGTGTGTGTGTAGGACTGTGTGTGTGTGTGTGTGTGTGTGTGTGTGTGTGACTGTCTGTGTGTGTGTGTGTGTGTGTGTGTGTGTGTGTGTGTGTGTGTAGGACTGTGTGTGTGTGTGTGTGTGTGTGTAGGACTGTGTGTGTGTGTGTGTGTGTGTGTGTGTGTGTGTGTGTGTGTAGGACTGTGTGTGTGTGTGTGTGTGTGTGTGTGTGTGTGTGTGTGTGTAGGACTGTGTGTGTAGGACTGTGTGTGTGTGTGTGTATAGGACTGTGTGTGTGTGTGTGTGTGTGTGTAGGACTGTGTGTGTGTGTGTGTGTGTAGGACTGGTGTGACTGTGTGTGTGTGTGTGACTGTGTGTGTGTGTGTGACTGTGTGTGTGTGTGTAGTGTGTGTGTGTGTGTGTGTGACTGTGTGTGTGTGTGTGTGTGTGTGTAGGTGTGTGTGTGTGTGTGTAGGACTGTGTGTGTGTGTGTGTAGGACTGTGTGTGTGTGTGTGTGTAGGACTGTGTGTGTGTGTGTGTGTGTGTGTGTGTGTGTGTGTGTGTGTGTGTGTGTGTGTGTGTAGGACTGTGTGTGTGTGTGTAGGACTGTCTGTGTGTGTGTGTGTCTGTGTGTGTGTGTGTAGGACTGTGTGTGTGTGTGTGTGTGTGTGTGTGTGTGTGTGTGTGTGTGTGTGTGTGTGTGTGTGTGTAGGACTGTGTGTGTGTGTGTGTAGGACTGTGTGTGTGTGTGTGTGTGTGTGTGTGTGTGTGTGTGTGTGTGTGTAGGACTGTGTGTGTCTGTGTGTGTAGGACTGTGTGTGTGTGTGTGTGTGTAGGACTGTGTGTGTGTGTGTAGGACTGTGTGTGTGTGTGTGTGTGTGTGTGTCTGTGTGTGTGTGTGTGTGTGTGTGTGTGTGTGTGTGTGTGTGTGTAGGTGTGTGTGTGTGTGTGTGTGTGTGTGTGTGTGTAGGACTGTGTGTGTGTGTGTGTGTGTGTGTGTGTGTGTGTGTGTGTGTGTGTGTAGGTCTGTGTGTGTGTGTGTGTGTAGGACTGTGTGTGTGTGTGTGTGTGGACTGTGTGTGTGTGTGTGTGTGTAGGACTGTGTGTGTGTGTGTGTGTGTGTGTGTGTAGGACTGTCTGTGTGTGTGTGTGTGTCTGGTGTGTGTGTGTGTGTGTGGACTGTGTGTGTGTGTGGTGTGTGTGTGTGTGTGTGTGTGTGTGTGTGTGTGTGTAGGACTGTGTGTGTGTGTGTGTGTGTAGGTCTGTGTGTGTGTGTGTGTGGACTGTGTGTGTGTGACTGTGTGTGTGTGTGTGTGTAGGACTGTCTGTGTGTGTGTGTGTGTGTAGGTGTGTGTGTGTGTGTGTGTGTAGGACTGTGTGTGTGTGTGTGTGTGTAGGACTGTGTGTGTGTGTGTGTGTGTGTAGGTGTGTGTGTGTGTGTGTGTGTGTGTAGGTGTGTGTGTGTGTGTGTGTGTGTGTGTGTGTGTGTGTGACTGTGTGTGTGTGTGTGTGTAGGACTGTGTGTGTGTGTGTGTGTGTAGGACTGTGTGTGTGTGTGTGTGTGTGTGTGTAGGACTGTGTGTGTGTGTGTGTGTGTGTGTAGGACTGTGTGTGTGTGTGTGTAGGACTGTGTGTGTGTGTGTGTGTGTGTGTGTGTGTGTGTGTGTGTGTAGGACTGTGACTGTGTGTGTGTGTGTGTGTGTGTGTGTGTGTGTGTGTGTGTGTGTGTGTGTGTGTGTAGGACTGTGTGACTGTGTGTGTGTGTAGGACTGTGTGTGTGTGTGTGTGTGTGTGTGGACTGTGTGTGTGTGTGTGTGTGTGTGTGTGTGTGTGTGTGTGTGTGTGTGTGTGTAGGACTGTGTGTGTGTGTGTGTGTGTGTCAGTCTGTGACTGGACTGTGTGTGTGTGGACTGTGTGTGTGTGTGTGGTGTGTGTGTGTGTAGGACTGTGTGTGTGTGTGTGTGTGTGTGTAGGACTGTGTGTGTGTGTGTGTGTGACTGTGTAGGACTGTGTGTGTGTGTGTGTGTGTAGGACTGTGTGTGTGTGACTGTGTGTGTGTGTGTGTGTGTGTGTGTGTGTGTGTGTGTAGGACTGTGTGTGTGTGTGTGTGTGTAGGACTGTGTGTGTGTGTGTGTGTGTGTGTGTGTGTGTGTGTGTGTGTGGACTGTGTGTGTGTGTGTGTGTGTGTGTGTGTGTGTAGGACTGTGTGTGTGTGTGTGTGTCTGTGTGTGTGTGTGTGTGTGTGTGTGTGTCTGTGTGTGTGTGTGTGTGTGTAGGACTGTGTGTGTGTGTGTGTGTGTGTGTGTGTGTGTGTGTGTGTGTGTGTGTGTGTGTGTGTGTGTGTGTGTGTGTAGGACTGTGTGTGTGTGTGTGTGTGTCTGTGTGTGTGTGGACTGTGTGTGTGTGTGTGTGTGTAGGACTCTGTGTGTGTGTGTGTAGGACTGTGTGTGTGTGTGTGTGTGTGTAACTGTGTGTGTGTGTGTGTGGACTGTGTGTGTGTGTGTGTGTGTGTGTGTGTGTGTGTGTGTGTGTAGGACTGTCTGTGTGTGTGTGTGTGTGTGTGTGTGTAGGACTGTGTGTGTGTGTGTGTGTGTGTGTGTGTGGACTGTGTGTGTGTGTGTGTGTAGGACTGTGTGTGTGTGTGTGTGTGTGACTGTGTGTGTGTGTGTGTGTGTGTGTGTGACTGTGTGTGTGTGTGTGTGTGTGTGTGTGTGTGTAGGAC
>NC_056441.1:38988262-39013262 GCF_018296145.1 Oncorhynchus tshawytscha
CCGTATTATTGCCACACCGGTGGTCACGTGTCATGACGGCAGACACATTCCACGTGACGGCTTAGTCACGGTAATAAAGGTTCTCCAAGCTCTGATGCTGCTGATGGTCATTAGTAGCCGACCAAACTTGCCATCCCGGATCCGGGATCGTGAATACAGCCTCAAGCTTATTACCATAACGCAACGTTAACTATTCATGAAAATCGCAAATGAAATGAAATTAATATGCTAGCTCTCAAGCTTAGCCTTTTGTTAACAACACTGTCATCTCAGATTTTCAAAATATGCTTCTCAACCATAGCAAAACAAGCATTTGTGTAACAGCTAGCGTAGCATTTAGCGTTAGCATCAGCAGGCAACATTTTCACAAAAACAAGAAAAGCATTCAAATAAAATCATTTACCTTTGAAGAACTTCAGATGTTTTCAATGAGGAGACTCTCAGTTAGATAGCAAATGTTCAGTTTTTCCAAAAAGATTATTTGTTTAGGACAAATCGCTGTTTTGTTCATCACGTTTAGCTACGAAAAAAACCTGTATCCAGGAGTGTAATTATCCCCGCAGCTCATTAGCATAACACAACGTTAACTATTCATGAAAATCGCAAATTAAATGAAATTAATATGCTAGCTCTCAAGCTTAACCTTTTGTTAACAACACTGTCATCTCAGATTTTCAAAATATGCTTCTCAACCATAGCAAAACAAGCATTTGTGTAATAGCTAGTGTAGCTAGTGTAGCATTTAGCGTTAGCATCAGCAGGCAACATTTTCACAAAAACCAGAAAAGCATTCAAATAAGTAATTTACCTTTGAAGAACTTCAGATGTTTTCAATGAGGAGACTCTCAGTTAGATAGCAAATGCTCAGTTTTTCCTGAAAGATTATGTGTTTAGGAGAAATCGCTCCGTTTGGTGCGTCACGTTTGGGTACCAAAAAACCCCAAAAATTCAGTCATCAAAACGCCAAACTTTTTTCCAAATTAACTCCATAATATCGACTGAAACATGGTAAACGTTGTTTAGAATCAATCCTCAAGGTGTTTTTCACATATCTCTTCATGATATATCGTTCGTGGAAGCCTCGTCTCTCCTCTCAATCACTGGATGACTGCGTGCAGCTTGTAGATTACGCACCAATTTAGACAAAGGACACCGGGCGGACCCCTGGTAAATGTAGTCTCTTATGGCCAATCTTCCAATGACATGCCTACAAATACGTCACAATGCTGCAGACACCTTGGGCAGGGCAGGAAGGGCAGGCTCATTCCTGGCGCATTCACAGCCATATAAGGAGACAATGGAAAACAGAGCCTCAAAAATTCTGCTAATTTCCTGTTTGAAGTTTCATCTTGGTTTCACCTGTAGCATGAATTCTGTGGCACACACAGATAATATCTTTGCAGTTTTGGAAACGTCAGAGTGGTTTCTTTCCAAAGCTGTCAATTATATGCATAGTCAAGCATCTTTTCATGACAAAATATTGTGCTTAAAATGGGCACGTTTTTTTATCCATAAATTAAAAGAGCGCCCCCTATATCCAAGAAGTTAACTGCCTGGTACTCAGTACTCTATTGTCCCTCTAATCACTCTGACATCGACGCAAACATCATTGAAATTCGAATCAAACACTTCATTGAGAGCCCATGAGCTCATATTGCGCAACATTTCTATAGGCTATGCAAATTGTGGGAGAAAACAGATTGATGGCCTCTACTAAAAAGAGGATCCCATCAGCTTTCTATAGGCTAGGCCTACTATATTTATTTCTCAACCTCCCTAATATTAAGCACATTGCTTGTATTTACAACAGGAGTATAGCTACCTGGCTGGCATGAAAATCAAAACACATTTCACACATGTTATTTAGTATATGTAAAGACAAGACTAAATCAAGAATAGTCTGATGGGTGACAATATTAGCCTATCACATGTGCATGATGCCCAGGGTAAGGCAAGAAACAGCCTTTAAAAAAAATAAGTTTGACATTTTCTAATCATAGTCGCACATAGCCCATAGGCCTATATGTTTTAATAAGCTTTGTATGACAACTAAAGTGGCCTGATAAAATGAAGCACATTCATCTGCTTTACAAGGGGTGAAGAGCCTAACTGACATACATAAGTAGCTCGTGAGTTTCGGGAAAAAAATGCACCTTCATAATAAAAGTTTTACATGCTTAATTGCATTTGTGATTACTTTTGATAATGGTGTTTTCCCGCTAATGGAATATTTGTGCTTATAGCCTACTGCCGTGTGCGCATTGCTACGCTTATAATTTGAAGAAATAGCCAAAAATGTTATCAATATTTTACGCTAAATTTTCTGATCTGTTGCATCAGCCACATTGCATACATTTTATGCTAGTGGTTGTATTAATTTGTTATGTTTGAAATATTTATTTCTCGCATAGAAGAGGTTAACTTTTGTACTCTGGGGGATAGTAGATTGACATAGGCTAGTGCTTTTGTTGTTCGTTAGGCCTACTCATCTTGTTGGCTAACGAAAAGTAAATGTGGACAGTTCTTCCAATATCTTTAATATGCACCTCGGAATTGGATAAGAACGCGCAAAGTTCCGTCCCCAATGTGTTGGTCTTCACTTGTAGCCTGTGAGAAAGACCTGATCACGGGATGGAGAGTGTGAGAAGCTTCGGAGCAGGCAGCAAAAGGCATGTTTTTTTTTTTAGGGTGCGTTACGGCCACACAAAGGGGATGCCACCACTTGTTAATGCCTTGCATTTCCTGCTTGTCAAATTGTGAATGATGAAGTGTGTACAGCATGCGCAAAAAACTAAGCAGAGCTTAGGCCTTTCAAGCTACATCATTAGTCGCATCATGCAGCCTTACAATGTATTAAAAATCAAAACATAGCCCAACGTTTGTAGAACAATGAAAGTTACATGAATAACTCTAAATTAAGCATATACAGTGGGGCAAAAAAAGTATTTAGTCAGCCACCAATTGTGCAAGTTCTCCCACTTAAAAAGATGAGAGAGGCCTGTAATTTTCATCATAGGTACACTTCAACTATGACAGACAAAATCAGAAAAAAAAATCCAGAAAATCACATTGTATGATTTTTTTTAATGAATTTATTTGCAAATTATGGTGGAAAATAAGTATTTGGTCACCACTGTAGGAGTACCTATTTCTTTGTTAACTGCTCAACACAGAATAGCTGCATGTGCACACTCCCTCAAATCGTTTGGAGATATATCCTTTATATTTTATTCAGCTATGTTCAATTGTATTCCTCATACTATAAAATGATACCACTGAATTCTAAGCAAATCTTGTCTGCTAAATTAACTAGTGTAGACCACAGCCATATGGCACAGCCAGATCAGGGCCTAACATAAGGACAACTCAGATGTGCTATTCTGTTCTTCTGAAATAGACATTTTCTTCACATCATGTTTCTTTAGACCTGCCTAAAATAAATAATGTGTTTATTGTGAAGTTGTAGGCTATATTACATGGATTTGTTTTTACTTTTTTTAAATGTAGATGTTCCAAAAGTCTGCATCAGTGTCTTGTAGGCTGTGTGGAAGCCAGGAGATGCTTAATATGTTTGTTAATTAATGGTCAATTACCATGAGACCGACCAGTTATTCGCTTGACAATCACTGGCTGACAAAATTTTGTGACCGCCACAGCCCTAGTTTTATGGAACTTTTTTTCTGTTCCAAGCTGCATCGTTTTGCCGTATCGTCCAGTGTGGGACAAGCTACAGGCTTGAATTAGGGCTTTACATGCTGATTAAAAACTCGCCATTCATTTCACTTCCGCAAACAACAAGCCAGAATGTCACTCTCCTTGAGAAAGAAAATGGACTCAAGGGGAGCGTGTCTGCCCTTCGCGCTCCGACCAGAGCATTCACACAGATGTGTGCATTGGCGCAGCATTAGCCAGCTGAAGTGGAGTCATCATGTATGCCCTCAGTACATATTAGACCCTTGCAGAGGCTCTCGCGGCTCCCCTTTTCAAGCCGTGCACGATGGAGTGCTCTTCTGACAGGGGTGTGAGCCCACCGATAAGTAACCTCTCAAGGGACTCATGAATAAAAAGCCAGTGGATATTCTCTCGCCGTAGGGTGTAGCTCTGACTGCGGTGCTCTGGTGTCCCGTATTAAGTAACCAAATCACCGCTGGGGATATACAGTGCTGTTCTTTAGTAACCGTGGAGGAGCACCTTTCTGTCAGCCTGAACAGCAACAACACAGCTAGGGTTGTTTTTTTTTTTTCATGTTGAGGAACCTGAGCATCACTCAACATTACTACCAGCAGCTAGCGGTCCTCATTGATAATCAAATCACAGTTGGAGTTTTTCTCTCTCTCTTCAATTATCAATGCGAAGACCGGCTTAGGCCTATTAAGGAATCAAATCACATCGCTCCGTGTGTCCGTATCACCCTTTTCAAAAGCCAATTCAAAACGTGGAACAAATGTCTATCGGACAGATATCTTATTAAAGGTCCCCAGACCCAGTATATACCCCCTATGGTGTGTGTGTGTGTGTGTGTGTGTGTGTGGTGTCTAGTTTGTTTATTTCCTCTCTCCCCTCAAGTCTCCTTGACTGCCGCCTCCCTGCCGCCCCTCCTCTACAAAAGCCTTCCCGTTCTCCATAGAAGGCTCTGGTTCAAGGGGAGCCCCTCAGACCGGCTTTATTTGGAGCTGTGCCAGCGGTGTGTGGTGAGAGAGAAAGGATTTTGCTTTAGAATGAGCCCTCTGTAGACTCTGTCAAACAGCGAGCCGCTAGGCTGATGGATATCTGAGACGGTACTATAGGGGGGCCCAGGAGCCAAGAGAGAGCATGGCTTCTTCTCTTGCCTCGCAAGATGGCAGACGGACAACACACTGCTTTATGAGCTGTCCCATCTTCTCAGGGCTACAGCGGTGGAGAGGTGTGTTGGGCCTGTCTGAGTCTGTGGTGCTTTGAAGGGAGAGATTTGTTATGGCTGTTTTTTTGAATTAAGGGTCTTGCAGGGCGATTGCAAGTCATCTTGGAATCTGACTCTGGCGTATTATTTGAACAACAAGCATTGTTTGCAAATGCCCTGTCAGGTTTGTTCAACCTCATTATTTGCATACAGAACATTCCTGGAATTGATGAGCTTTCCTGGTGATTTTTTTTGGCAATTACCATCACAGTTAAGCAATTTGTACTTTTCGACAGGCATGACCATGAATGCCAACTGTTGTCTTGATGACAAGGGTTATATACGATGCTGGCTAACTATGAGTACCCATGACTGGGGTTTGTGGTGGCTGGGCTTAAAGCTAGAGTGATGAGCCAATTAAGTTCAGCTTGAGTGGCTGGTTTTCGAAACTTCAAATGAAAAGGGTAATTCTTCCCCGAGTGTAGCGTAACTCACTGTGAAGTTTCTTTTTAAAGATGAGCTCACATTGTTTACCATTTTGTAGAACTTCGGATTAGACATCTGCCAAGTCTTTTTTTTTTTTTTATGAACCAAAAGGCATCGTTATTGTCAAAACACTGGGAGTCATGAACCAGACAGCTCACCAGGATGTTGAAAGTACGTCTGGAAAAACTGACTGGGATCACTGTTTAAGTCCAGACCACTTTTTTTTTTTTTTTCAGTACTCATAGAGGCGAAGAATCAGACATGAACACTCACACAAAGACACAAAACTAAAGTCTGTGGCCCACACAGACACACAGACACACACACACACACACACACACACACACACACACACACACACACACACACACTAGCTAAACTCTGTGACCTGCTCACCTGATTTGAACCTATTTGCCTACGGGCTGCTGTAAAGTCACTCACACACAACCTCATCACACAACATACGATCCACTCACCTATACAAATCATACGCTCTCGGTCAAGCTACATGTTCCTTGTTAGAGTAATGGAATAAACATATTCAAATCGTCATTTGAGCATTGACCTAGTTCTCATCCACAATCCACGTACTAGGAAAAACTGTTGAATCACTGAAATAATTTATCCCCAGCCCTCATATTACGCCACAATGCATGGTTACTGGTGTGTGAAAGAATACCTATGTGAGGGGGAAAAACTGCGTTCCTGTAATGGACAGCAGCCAGATGGTGCTTTCACAGTCAGCCCCAGTCTTGGCCATCTTGCTGCCCTAGGTAAGACCAAATACTTTTCTGCCCTCTTCAAAACTAGAATTGTGTAGCCTACAGTGTCGACCCACAATGCCATTTTATGTCTGCCCATCCATGTCATAGCTTTGTAAACCAGACCGTTGCATTGGCTTTATTAGCCTAGCCCTGATTCTTGATCCAGGCTTAAGACCAATCATTTTGACGATTTAAGATCTACATAGCAGCTACCCAAGTTTATCTGGAGTTATTTTGAGCCCATTTGCAGTGAGAGTCAATGTGTTTACACAGCAGGAAATGCAGAAATATTTTCTTCTTCGCGTGTCAAAAATGTATGGATAGGCCTACAATTGAAATCACTGATTCATGACATTTTTTTCCCCCACGGAGTGAAACTCCCAGTCAGCAGTCGTGAGTAGCCGAATTTCATTCCATGTTGTCCAGTGCAGCGCAGCTAGCAGCTGTTGACGGATATCAGTTTGAAACGTCCCTCGCCCGGAGCTGAGCGAGATCCACATCCCCTTTTGAGTTTTTAATGGTGAATCGGTACTCCTCATTTGCCAGGTTAAGAGTTGGAATTCAAATTCGGCACAAAAAACGGAGCCCCGCTAGAAACGAGCACTTATCATGTTCTTGCACTGCTTAGTGCCTACTCGAGGGATGCAGAAAACACCTAAAGTGGAAGGGAATATAGGCCTTGCAGCTAACCAAAGAGCTTTCTCAGCCTTTAATTAGGCCTGTATTTTCCTGTACGCCTTTGCTTTCTCCCGAGTCTACTTCCTGTGGCATTATTATATATTTTTTGTGCCTTTTGGTGCTAATGATAGGAGGGTGTGAATATTATCTGATTGGGGATCGGGGCTCTGAGCGGAGAATCCATCACCATGAAACTTTCCAACGCAAATATTCATAAAGAGACTAATGAGATCTCTCTTTGCCGCCTCAGGAAGACAGAGCCCAAACCCGGGAACGTTAGCGCTTATGCTAACATTTGGTTCTGCCTTTTCCGTACAGTTTTTCACAACTCCAATGTCAGATCAGCTGCTCTGTGAAAAGAAAGAAATACCTTTTATTTCCCCAGATGTTGCATTGGAAATTCAATGGCTTCGGTTTTACTAACTGGCTGTTTTTTTTTTCATTTTCTTTTAAATGTCCCTTTTTCAATGTAATGCTTAGTGGTTGTTACTCTGCTACACTGGCTTTTTGTCTGGGCACATGCAGTGCATTTGGAAAGTACTCAGACACCTTCCCCTTTTCCACATGATTTGTATTTATTTATTTAATCTACACATGATGATAAAGTGAAAACAAGTTTTGAGAAATTTGTGCAAATGTATAAAAAAAATGAAAAAACATACCTTTTATTTAGGTAAGTAATTCAGCCCCTTTGCTATGAGACTCAAAATTGAGCTCAGGTGCATCCTGTTTCCATTGATCATCTCTGAGATGTTTCTACAACTTGATTGGAGTCCACCTGTAATAAATTCAATTGATTGGACATGATTTGGAAAGGCACACACCAGCCTATTTAAGGTCCCACAGTTGACAGTGCATGTAGGAGCAAAAACCAAGCCATGTCGTCAAAGGAATTGAGCTCCAAGACAGGATTGTGTCGATGCACAGATCTGGGGAAGGAACCCCCAAAATATTTGCAGCATTGAAGGCCCCCAAGTACACAGTGGCCTCCATAGTTCTTAAATGGAAGAAGTTTGGAACCACCAAGCCTCTGAGCATTTGGAAAGAAGGGGCTTGATCAGGGAGGTGACCAAGAACCCAAAATGTATAACCTGTTTTTGCTTTGTTATTGTGTGTAGATTGAGGGAACAAAAACTATTTACATTTTTTAGAATAAGGCTGTAACGGATCAAAATGTGGGGAAAGTCTAGTTGTCTAAATATTTTCAGAATGCACTGTAGTGGGCAATGTGCGTAGCCTATCTTTAGAGAACCTGCAGTCGTCATGATGTGTAAAAGGCCGCCTGCGGTACGTGTGTCTAATAGCGATACTCACAGGTACCTCAAAGCTTGTCATGTTTAGATATTTATTTTTATGGCTCGGTGTGTCTTGCCAATCATGGCTGTTGGTTATTCTCAGGTTTGGAGATCCAACGTTAAAGAGCACTACGGGGATGTTACTCACCCAAGTGGCCCATGTGTGAAATATGTAGCTCTGGCTTCCGTGCTGTAAATCTCCAAGATACAGGTACCTTTTCAATGCTATGGCTTGCAATGCCTCAGATGTGCCATCTTGTATGAAGAAGGTCTAAGGGAGTGGGATGCATCGGCCTTTGTTCACTCCTCTGCGCCATGTGCATGTATTGGAAGTATGCCAATTTTGTGTGTGTGTGTGTGTGTGTGTGTGTGTGTGTGTGTGGGGAGCACTTCTTCGGCTCAAAACCTTGGCCCATCGATCGAGGCCCTGTTATGTTCGGTTGCGAAGCCTGAAGAGAAGAAAGCTTGTGTGGTCTGACAGTTGAAAGCTCCGGTTCGCATGTGGGAGACTGCTGTCCGGAGGGCTTTGAGCTCGGAGAGCAGAAGGGGGGCTTGCAGATCCTGTGAGCTCTAATTAAATGCGTTTAACCCAAGGTCATTCGTAGCAGAGAGCGGGAACGAGAGCGAGAGTGAGAGGGATATAAATGGAGGGAGAAGAAGCCTTCTCAGCACGGTAAATGTTTTATTGAGTTCCTTTTGAACTGCTCCAGCTGAAGGGGAGTGCGTTAGCATTGCACCGGGGGGCTCCTGGCACTTGCGCTGCCTTTTTCTCTTCGATAGAAAATCCAGTTAAAATGGAGGGTGCAAGGTCTCCGTGTTGCTGCTAATACTTGTTGACCCGTTGCTCTCGTTGCCCATCATTAGCGTTTTTAGCCCAAACTGTTCAGATTCTACGGAAACCTGAAAATGCTTCGTTGAAGACTAATTCTCTCCTTGGCCTTTCACCCTTCCACCAGAGGTTCAGCCGTCACCGTCTCGTGTCATCATGGCTTGCTGTTCTCTCAGCCATCTGTCCAGCTGTGTCAGTTCCACGTCAGTCATTCACAACGGATTCTCCTCAGACGTCAGTGGCTGTGTTTGCTGTGTTTTTGACTTCAAACGCCAAGGCGGTGAAGGCAGAGAGAGGTGGGCCAGATAACAGATGGAATCGACCGAAGGCGGCCGGGCCCCAGTTCATTTCCTTCGCCTAAGTGCCCTACACTGCATCTGGGCCATGCAAGCATCATTTTCTCTTCACACTGCGCTATTGTTATGATTAGCATTACCATTAGCCGTTATTGCAATAGTAATTGCAGTCACTGTTGGAGCCGAAGCAGTTAGCCAGGCCTATTATGAGAGGCAACGGTTTACTTGCTCTTCTGAGTTGTTTCTCCATGATTGAGAGTGGCTTTCGTGGCGTGTGTTAACTTTGTCGATGAAAATGACTGGGCTCTTAGTCAGAGATGGTTAAAGCCTTAGTGAGATTGTTATGACTTCCGGAGGTAGATTGTCAGAGGGGGTGGAAAACAATGGAGGCTCCTCAAACACCTCATTTGGAGGGAATTACATGGTTGGATAGGAGTCGACAGCTCTTCACTGAGACTGTTCAAAGCACTAGATTACTCTTCCTCACCACAGTGAGGGGGGGGGTCAAGATTATGCATTCAAGACGAGTGATTCTAAGAGTGTATCTGTGTGTGTACCCCATAGGGAGAGATTCGTATGTATAGGCGTCCTTGCTTGTCAAACATTCTTTAAGCATGCATGGGCTGCTTGCAAACAGATAGTCGCGGTGTAATTGGCACTGTTAATGCTTCGATCTCTCACCCCTCCCTTTACTCCATCAGCCCCCCACCCCCCTCTCTTTTCCTGACAACTCACCTTCATCGTCTCCCTTTGAAATGAAGAGGTGGACATTCTTAGTGACTGAAGTCATGGCTCTCTGGCAACAATATCCCTCTGTTGTAGATTCTTTCTGACATTCTGACTGGGGATAATGAAAGGTGGAATGTCACGCAGTCCTGAGGGAGACTTTAGTACGCACCGTTACTGGGTTTAGGAGCCGGGGTTCCCAACAGATTCCTTTGCAACACCGCAATGGGATTAGACCCGGCTTCGGGAATAGAAACTTACAATACGGTCATTTAGCTGGTGCTTTTATTTAAAGCGACTTACGGTTCAGTCACAGATGTTCAGTAGTTGCGACCCATGCGCCAACCAACTGTGAGATCGGAACCCAACCCCGGGAGTGTAGATTCACGCTCAATAGATCCCATTCTATTACTGTGCCATTTTTTTTTTTTTAATTTAAAAATCCCACCTTTATTTAACCAGGTAGGCTAGTTGAGAACAAGTTCTCATTTGCAACTGCGACCTGGCCAAGATAAAGCATAGCAGTGTGAACAGACAACACAGAGTTACACATGGAGTAAACAATTAACAAGTCAATAACACAGTAGAAAAAAAAGAGAGTCTATATACATTGTGTGCAAAAGGCATGAGGAGGTAGGCGAATAATTACAGTTTTGCAGATTAACACTGGAGTGATAAATGATCAGATGGTCATGTGCAGGTAGAGATATTGGTGTGCAAAAGAGCAGAAAAGTAAATAAATTTAAACAGTATGGGGATGAGGTAGGTCAAATTGGGTGGGCTATTTACCGATGGACTATGTACAGCTGCAGCGATCGGTTAGCTGCTCAGATAGCAGATGTTTGAAGTTGGTGAGGGAGATAAAAGTCTCCAACTTCAGCGATTTTTGCAATTCGTTCCAGTCACAGGCAGCAGAGAACTGGAACAAAAGGCGGCCAAATGAGGTGTTGGCTTTAGGGATGATCAGTGAGATACACCTGCTGGAGCGCGTGCTAAGGGTGGGTGTTGCCATCGTGACCAGTGAACTGAGATAAGGCGGAGCTTTACCTAGCATGGACTTGTAGATGACCTGGAGCCAGTGGGTCTGGTGACGAATATGTAGCGAGGGCCAGCCGACTAGAGCATACAGGTCGCAGTGGTGGGTGGTATAAGGTGCTTTAGTAACAAAACGGATGGCACTGTGATAAACAGCATCCAGTTTGCTGAGTAGAGTATTGGAAGCTATTTTGTAGATGACATCACCGAAGTCGAGGATCGGTATGATAGTCAGTTTTACTAGGGTAAGTTTGGTGGCGTGAGTGAAGGAGGCTTTGTTGCGGAATAGAAAGCCGACTCTAGATTTGATTTTAGATTGGAGATGTTTGATATGAGTCTGGAAGGAGAGTTTACAGTCTAGCCAGACACCTAGGTACTTATAGATGTCCACATATTCTAGGTCGGAACCATCCAGGGTGGTGATGCTAGTCGGGCGTGCGGGTGCAGGCAGCGAACGTTTGAAAAGCATGCATTTGGTTTTACTAGCGTTTAAGAGCAGTTGGAGGCCACGGAAGGAGTGTTGTATGGCATTGAAGCTCGTTTGGAGGTTAGATAGCACAGTGTCCATGTTAAACCTCTGGCCTGTTACTTTAGTGCTTATCTACTATGTATGTGTGTATTGCATGTCAAACATCTGTTGTCCTCATCTCTTGCTTAATACCAATTTGAGCCCCAGCCTTTACCCCCTATGCATTTGTGGAGATCTGAGAGGGAAGCAATGTATGTGGCAATTCCACCTAGCCGATCAGAGAGCAAGGTGGAGTTATTACCAATTTGCTTAGGCCTACCTTTCCGATCCTCTCAGATGTACCGAAGCACAAAGCGGCGAGAAGTCAGGGGTCAATTTGGGATGGGGCTGCCTGTCTCACACTCCCCTCTGTCTGTAGCTGAGACAAAATAAGCTGCAGTGCTCCATCAGGAACGGGTTGCTAGGAGACCACTTAGCCCACTTCTATTATTGACTTATGATTCCTCCCGTCTTTTCTTCCATCTCGCAGGCTAGCATTCAAACTCACCTTATTCAATTTTAAACACATTCCTTCTCTACCCACGATCAATTATTGTTCTGTTCCGATCCTTATTGGGATTTAATGATCGCTTCAGTCCAAAATGTGCCCTCTTAGTTCTGAGAAGGGTCCACCGCTACCTTCACTTTTATCTTGTACTGAGTAGATTTGTCTGACACAAGGTCGGACATACAGTTCTTCGGCGTCTTTAGTCTAGACTCCTGTAAAGAAGTCAAAGGGCTTCTGGCAGACTTTCCGAGCAATTACGTATTTGTTCATTTTCTTTGTGGTTTCTGTGTGGAAGGTATTTCTTGTATCTGCCATCTCTCTGTTGTCTCCCTGTGTCTGACCGTCTCCCTCTCCTCTCCTGGCCCTGTCTGTAAGTGAACAGCCCCTCTTCTCTCTGGGTCCCAGCCGTCCTGAGGGCACAGCTGCAGCTCGGCCGCCTTTCTCCCTGACCACGCCGCAGAGCGCTCAGGAACAGCTGTTCCCCGTACAGCTCTCGTCCTCTCAGACGGCTCCACTCACCTCGGGCTTAAAGGGGGGATTACACACACACACACACACACACACACACACACACACACACACACACACACACACTAGATACCCCACAGCCACAAAGCGAAGCCCAACAACAACCCCCTTCAAAGACTACCACCATCCCCTGCCCTTTGTTGGGGTGGGGACCAGAGTACCCTTTGACCCCACTGACCCGACCCAAGGTTCCACCCAGGCTTTAGCCTTAAGATGGGTCATATGAGACTGGACGGCTAACCAGGCTAAGGTGTGTCATATAACTAAGATGTATTGGTTGTAGCCAAAGGCCCACATTCTCTAGTGGCATTAGTCACGCCAAAAGACAAGAAACAATGACCCCGTCCTCTTAGGGTCAAACTCTAAGATCTAGCTTGAGGTCTGTGTGAATCACTCACATTTTTCCATAAATCTTCTCTCTGATGTCAATGCATGATTCATTCAGGCCTATGCAAAAGTACATTTTCACATCAGGATTAAGCCCTTTATAGAGAGTCCAATCAAAAACACAATGGGTAAAATAGTATGTTAATCGTGTAGATGTACTCTTAAAAAAAAAGCAATGGTCCAAACCTCACGTCTGTTCAAAAGTTATTGGAGTTTTTACCCAATGAAGATGGCCAAAATTAGGGTGAATAATTCAATGGAGGCCAGAGAAAGAAAAATCATTAAAATAGCATTGCGTCAGCTGGATGCTGTGCGAAAACGGCGGCTAACTGACAGGCTCACCGTTGAACTCCTTTCTTCTCGACTCCGGAGGACATAAAACAATGTAGAGGTAAGATGGATATCAATTTTGAGACATGACATGTAGTATTTTAGTATACGCTTTCATATTAATGTGAAATTCCTGTTCTGACAAAAACAAGCTTATCTCTGCGAAATGTCAAGCGTTTTATTTTCAAAGCCTTTTACATTTAATTCAGCTCGTATTTAATTGATATTTTTTAGACCCCTCGAAACAATTTTGCAGATGACCATCACAACGTGTAAGATCATCGAGAACGTGGCACCGCTCTATAAGTTTGGTGCTTGTCTTTCCTTAAGATTTTTTCAAAATTGAATCTTTATGATATGTTAGACCCTAAACGCACTAAACGATTCAGAACATGAATCATATCTGAATTTTTTATACATATTTTCTATGCATTTTATGACATTTCATCACCAACTGTCTTCACCAACCCCAGGCAGAGTGGGTGGACCCCCTACCCTTTATAAAAACAGTCGGTTCATTTTGTATAGAATTAGATTTTTAGTAAAAGTTCTTAATTGAACCATAATTGCATTATTGTCGTACTGATGTCTTTTCTCCCCCTCTTGTTTTCTGATTCATGCTTCTCCTGTGTTTTTGGTTCCTTGGTAGCCTCTCAAGTGTACGGACGGGCGCACGCACACACACACACACACACACACACACACACACACACACACACACAGCACTCCGCTCTCATTCACCCTCACTGCAGCTGTTCCATCAAAATCTCTATCTGGCCAGGCATTATCCCCTGTGCAGCTCTCCTCGTGTCATGTGATGTGAGGGTTTGCTGCTTCTCCTTTTGGATATGTCAGACTCGTGCTGAGCTTGATTGCTAGGGGTTGGTGTGAGTGAGAAATGATTTGTGTTGGTTTGTGTGTTTGAAGAGGGAACAGAGAGTCTAAATACTGTACTGTGACTGTGTGAGCTGGGGAATCATCCCACTCCCTGAAACCTTTCGCGATCAGCCACCCACCACATCCCCACTCGAACCAGGCCATCTTTATTAATTCGCCCAATTTATCTTTTTATTTGTCAGTCTTGTGTTTTATTGTACTTTATCTCGCGCTGTGCTGCGACCTGGGACCCATATGGCCCTGAGTTTATTGTGGTTTTAGCCTTTTAGAGGGAATAAATTAGAATATGTTTGCAAGCTATTTGAGTTCATTAGGTTTCCAGTCACTTTTTGGAGGAGTGGAGGGCCTGAGGGGCTGAGCTGGGCCTGGGAGGCAGATGGGACCAGGGCCATATGCATTGGGGTTTTACTAGCTACCCATGTTCTGCACATTAGTTATGTGCATGCGCATTGCAAACGCTCAGTTAATTTCTCGGCGGCCCAAGCTTTTTCCATATTGGTATGGTTGTTGTGTGCTGCAGATAAATGACCATGGCTCAATGGATACATATGGTCTGCTCTGTGCCATCTATTCCAGCAGCTCCGATGACAAATGTATGAGTTTTAAAGGAGGCAGCAGCAAAGCACGCGCTGACATGTCAAACTCCGAGACACTCACTATCACACACACGTATAGTCACACACGGATGGCACACATGCACCACAACACACATACACACTGCATCATCGTGAGGGCCATCTGGAAATGAAGTGCACTGCAGTATGAGACACAGCTGGTCTTCAGTGTGTGTGTGTGTGTACGTTCTGGACCTCTGACCTGACTCGGAGCATGGAACAGGGGGCCAATCACACGGACTCTGAAGTGTGTGTAAGACTGTACACGTGAACTGCCTTGGTGCTGTGCGACTACATCGTGCATGACTGTGTACACAAGTACGTCTGGGGGAGTTGAGAGTCCCTCTAAAGGTCTACCCTTGTCCTCTGGAGGGAGAGTTACAGTAGGCATTGGGGAATCCGATTTCTGTGCAGACGCTAAATGTAACAGAAACAATGGACTCAATCTACCTTGCTGTGGAAAACAGCGAGAAAGAAATCGTAGAGGACAAATTGAAAAGATTTGCATTAGATAAACAGTGAATCACAGTGAATCACAGTGAATTAGTATCTCGGCAGAAGGGACCCTTGTTATCTGGGCATTTCTAAAATATTTGGGCTTAGACATGACAGGGGGATAGTAGGCTAGGAGAAAGTGCTGGGGGGGGAGCTATGAGGTATGACTGGGAAGCTGATTCATTTGGCTGTCTAGAAGTTAGCATGCCATACGGCTGTGTCGCTCGCTTCACTGCTCTTAAACACTCAAGCTTTCTTTATGGTAGTAGAGGTTTATAAAGTTATGCTAATCTAGCTAGCACCTTGACAAGACTGTCCTGAGATACCTGTTGTGGTTTTGAGTCCTTGTTTGGAGTTACTCAGCCTATCCAGTCAAAACAAGCTAATGCTATACTATCACCTTTTGCTCCACTTTGACCCTTGAATACTAAGAATAACCAGAACTTTATTACCTTTTCCTAATGGCAACCCAGTATCTCTTGATGGAATCAGAATAACTCAAAACGTGTACCACACCTTTTTGTCAAGATCTAGGTGCCGTATGATAACAAGAGCGAACTGTCTTGTCTCAGTTAAATACGTTTTAGCATATTTAGGAAGGGACACCTCTCTGAAAGTCAGTTGGTTTGTAAGTGGAGTGTTGGTCTAATACTGGATTCTGGACAGCAAGTGACCGTAATCGGATTCCTGCATGTGTAGCCATTCCTCATGGCCGTCATGGGATCCTGCACACGGCCTGTGTGTTTGTTTGGGGAAGCGGACCTAAGGGTTACGTTATGCTAGGATGCAAATTGGAACTAGCATAAGCTAGCTAATGAGGCCCTATTAGGGTAATTAATTAGTTGTGAAGGAGAGCGTGCAGGCTCGGTGAGTGAGGAGTTAGAGAAGACCGGACACACACCACAGGGGCAAGGCATCCAGCCACAGGGATGATGGGTTGGGAGTACAAGGGGTGATGGTTACAGGGCCACGCATGCACGTGCACACACACACACACACTAGTCAGTCACACCTCACTGCCTGTCAGTCCCTCATATTTACAGCCACACGCATGTGCGCACAGATAATCGTTCCCATGCAAATACACAATAACATATGTTCCTGATTTACAGCACACAAGTACACTGCCTGTGTTAATCAGTCAAACTGTACCATGCAGCACGTCTGACTCACTCATAGGCATACACTCACACACTAGGGCTGTGGCGGTCATGACATTTTGTCAGCCGGTTATTGTCATGCAAAAGACTGCCGGTCTCACGGTAAATGACCGTTAATTAACATAAACACCTTTAGCATCTCCAGGCCTCCATGCATACAAGCCACATACAAGCCACTGATGCTCGCCTTTTGGAACATTGTCCTTTTTTTCTTAATAAATCAATTTAATATGAACCATAAATCCATGATTGATTTTTGCCAGGTCTAAAGAAACATGATATGAATCAAATGTATCAAATATTATATATTTTTTTTATAACCTTTTTTAAAATCTAGGCAAGTCAGTTAAGAACAAACCCGGACGCCGCTGGGCTAAGTGTGCGTTGCCCTATGGGACGCCTCTAGCACTGCAGTGCCTTAGACCGCTGCGCCACTCGGGAGTGAAAAAGGTGTGTATGTGCAAAAATAGGAAGTGATGCAGACAATTACATTGATGGAAGCTACAATCTATCTGCAATATTAAAACTGATCTACCCCCTAAATATAAATAATAGACGCTTATTTTTCAATTTTCTCTTTTTTTAATGGTTCTGTTTAGCGTAATAGGGATGCGTTAGATTTTAACGTTATTTTTCAACTTTAGTTGTGAGTGACACAAACCTTAGAATGTCTGTGACAACAGGCTATTTGATTTGAGAAAGTCACTAAAGAAAGCTTGCGCTCTGTTGCTTGCCTCAGGCTGCAACAGTGTAGAATAGTGTAGGCTGCCTATTATTTTTCAGTTATATCCCTGGGTAGGCTACTCCAGTTATTTCACTCCAGGCTCCATCCACTGCTTGAGGAGAATGCAGCCTCGCTGCGCAACAGGTCCTATTCCGCCCAAATGACATGGGCTCTCCAACCCTGTTCCTGCAGCTACCCAGAGCTTAATTTGGGGAAACCAAGTGAAATCTGTTCAGGAACATCGATAGTAACATGTTTTCACAACAAAAACCTATTTCGTTAAACTGTTGACAGCCCCTCTCTCTGTGCGCTCGAGAAAGGAATAAGGGAGAAAGAGGAGGAGATGGAAACATGGTGGAGAGATGTAGCTGAAAGGAATGTCAGCCTAATTTACGTATGAAAATTATAAAAAGATGTCCTATTACTAGGCTATTCAAAATCAAATACAAAGATTCACAATAATTGTAAGCTAACTCTGTAAGCCACCCTGCACTGAATCAACAGCATCACCTAGGCCTATATGTTCTCTCCCAGACTCATGGATAGAACATTTGGAGCGTAGCATGAGGTAACCAGTCGTTGTGTTAGGCTTTGAAACAACATGCACAACAACCATATTTTCCACTCAGTTTCAACCTGCTGTTGAACTTCTTTCTTTTAAAAGCACACTACAGTTTTGATATGTTTTGATGTGATTTTCGATAGCATTTGCATTGATGTCAGAGTGGTTAGAGGGACAATAGAGCCCCGAGTACCAGGCCATTGGGTACTACCAACAACACACGTCCAGAGTACAGAAAAGGAGATTACCATGACTCAACAGTCACATGGCATTTTACTGTCCTCTTGACTGCAGGTGTGGCGGTAATACGGTCACCGCAACAGCCCTACTCTCACCATATGCTCAGTCTTAATCGCTCTTTATTAATTCACTATCACACTCTCCCATCTCTACCTGTACATGAACATCTGATCATTTATCACTCCAGTGTTAATCTGCAAAATTGTAATTATTCGCCTACCTCCTCATGCCTTTTGCACACAATGTATATAGACTCCCTTTTTTTCTACTGTGTTATTGACTTGTTAATTGTTTACTGCATGTGTAACTCTGTGTTGTCTGTTCACACTGCTATGCTTTATCTTGGCCAGGTCGCAGTTGCAAATGAGAACTTGTTCTCAACTAGCCTACCTGGTTAAATAAAGGTGAAATTAAAAAAATTAAAAACTCTCTCTCGTGCGCGCGCGCTCTATTTCTCGCATGCATGCATGCATGCATGCAGGCGCGCGCACACCTCCCATGGCCTTGAGTCATGCAGTTCTGACGGTAGCATACGGCTAGCTCCCAGGCATGACAGTATCACAGTGGCCCTAATCCTCCGTGGTACGGTGTTCCTTCCATCCCGTCTCATTTGTTACGGGTAATCCACACAGCTCCGGTCCTCGCCGTCTTCAGACAGACGAAAGCACATCTTGGCCCTCTTCAGGCAATACATACACGGTAATAACACACACGCACAGCGCACACACACACACACACTGGGGAGAGAGACAAGAGATCTCTTGGGCTAATGTGACAACCTCATCAAAGTCCTAACTTTGATCACGTTCTGTGTTTTTGGAGAACATCGAGGTTGTTTGCGGTTTTGTGTTTTCATCACTTTAGAACGAGCGGGCCCGGAGGGAGGGTTTGCTCTAGCTAGCGTCTGTCAGATACCCATACTGCATCAAGCCTGACGGCAGTGCACTGCTGGCGCCTTGCCCAGGAAAGCCCCACCTCCTCCCTCTGAGAAACCTGGCGAAAGGGGGACTAAGGAAAGAGCTTTGATTCTGAAAGAGTTTCTTAAAAAGAAAGATGAAAAGAAAGTAGATTTTCTTTTAAATTAAAAAATCCATCTGGATGTAATTAAGTCACTCTTCTTAGCAGAGGCACTAAACGGGTGTTGCAAAGGCAACTGAAAGTTGTTGCCAGTGTGTCTGGTTGAGAGGGTCACCTAATTGCATCAGACCTGTAAAAGACACCATTTGTTTCATTAGGGCTAATTCTCAGTCCATCTCATCTGAATTATATTTCCTCAGCATTATGCTATGTTGACTTCATTTTCCAATGTTTTCACTCAAAGCACGACATTCTTTACAATAGCCTACTCTTATGCTGCCCCTTTCTCTTTTTCACCCTCTCTCACGGTCTTTCTCTTTATTTATCTATCCCTCATACATAAACACTTTCACACACACACACCAAAACAACACACACTCACACACCGCCTGTGGGCTCCTCGGTTCGCTCAGCAGTTGGTTTCCTCCTCGGCAGCTCAAGGTCAGCAGGAAGACAGAGCTCTGCTGTTTGAGAGAAATGAAAATGGAGGAGAGGAGAGGGAAAAAATGAGGGATGGAGGAAAAGGAGAGTGATCTCTACTGTATCCCTCAGCCGGGGACCAGTGACCCTTCTCAGTGCCCCAGCTAGCCGACTGAAGGGGCAAGCAGTGGACAAGTCAGGGGTCAGGCCCCCATCCTCTCTGGCTCTCAATGAGACCGTAGAAGAGACGGAGGGTAGAACCCTTTATATCATATAACTTAGTATTTTACCCTGTTCTTGTATTAGTCAGTGGGTCCATGCATACAGATGACACGTACAGTACCAGTCAAAAGTTTGGACACCTACTCATTCAGGGGTTTTTCTTAATTTTTTTTACTATTTTCTACATTGTAGAACAATATAGTGAAGACATCAAAACCATTAAATAACACATGGAATCATGTAGTAACCAAAAAAAGGTTAAACAAATCAAACTATTTGAGATTCTTCAAAGTAGCCACCCTTTGCCTTGATGACAGCTTTGCACACTTGGCAAAAAAAAATAATTTCACATTTGGACTCATCAGACCAAAGGACAGATTTCCACCGGTCTAATGTCCATTACTTGTGTTTCTTGGCCCAAGCAAGTCTCTTCTTCTTAATGGTGGCCTTTAGTAGTGGCTTCTTCGTAGCAATTCGACCATGAAGGCCTGATT
Source organism: Oncorhynchus tshawytscha (assembly GCF_018296145.1). Lineage (NCBI taxonomy): Eukaryota > Metazoa > Chordata > Actinopteri > Salmoniformes > Salmonidae > Oncorhynchus > Oncorhynchus tshawytscha. Next base: position 39,008,417 of record NC_056441.1, read on the forward strand.
CACACAGTTTCCTCTGAACAGTTGATGTTGAGATGCGTCTGTTACTTGAACTCTGTGAATTTATTTGGGCTGCAATCTGAGGCTGGTAACTCTAATGAACTTATCCTCTGCAGCAGAGGTAACTCTGGGTCTTCCTTTCCTGTGGCGGTCCTCATGTGAGCCAGTTTCATCATAGCGCTTGATTGTTTTGCGACTGCACTTGAAGAAACTTTCAAAGTTCTTGAAATGGTCCATATTGACTGACCTTCGCATCTTAAAGTACTCATGGACTTTTAACACGGCACATCTGTTAATTGAAAGGCATTCCAGGTAACTACCTCATGAAGCTGGTTGAGAGAATGCCAAGAGTGTGCAAAGCTGTCATTAATGCAAAGGGTGGCTACTTTGAAGAATCTCAAATATAAAATGTTTTTATTTAACACTTTTTTTGGTTACTACATGATTCCATATGTGTTATTTCATAGTATTGATGTCTTCAGTATTAATATACAATGTAGAAAATAGTCAAAATAAAGGAAAACTCTTGAATGAGTCGGTGTGTCCAAACTTGACTGGTACTGTATATCAAGATGGTACAAGGGTGGTAATGTATTGATTTAGATGGAATTAGACATGCACCTACTGTTTGCACAGGCCTGTAATCATGTTGTGTAATCTACACCATTATCACCATACATAGATCCATAAATCAGTTGTCATAAGCTGACACTAGCTGTCATGACTGTTTTTTTAAATTGAAACGTTTTACATTTGAGTCATTTAGGAGAAGCTCTTATCCAGAGCGATTTACAGGAGCAATTATGGTTAAGTGCCTTGCTCTAGGGAACATCGCGAGATTTCTCACTAATCGGCTGTCTGCTGTAGGTATGTCTATCTAGCTGTGTCTAGAATTAGTGTTTTATTAGGATCCCCATTTAGCTACTGTCAGAGCTGCAGCTACTCATCCTGGCGTCCACACAAACCCTAAAACATGACATAATACATAACATTAAGGCCGTGGTTACGGATACAGCGTTTTCCGCCAACACCTTGCCCGACCCTCCGGTAACCTCTTTCTTGAAGCGAAGGATCCGGATCACGTACTGCACGTGTTTATTTTTTTCGCACACATTTGTTTTTCTAACGAAGCCGCTGCTCAAACTCCCACTCCCTTCACGTTTCGCGCTTTACTGACCCTCTTCTGAACCATGTTGCTGTATAGCTGCCTCATATTTCTGAACAGCTGAAACGAAAAGCCTGCGGCGATTTGAGAGAACATTCCCAGAACACACATTATGAAGGCCACAATCTTCTGTCTGTTTTAACGGGATGTTGCACAAGCAGGACGCTGTCCCTACACTTTGGACACATTTTGTCTGATGGTGGAGGCTAATATTTATAGTTGCTGCCATATCAGAGTTCCTGGGGGGGGAAAAATAACATTATTTGACTGCCTGTCTGCTTCCTGCGCAGTTTAGCCAACGTTTGCAATGAGGATGGGGGGGTGATATCTGTATTTCCAACCTGGGCTAATTGGGATACAAACTCTGTATCCGTAGCCACTCATAGACAATTACAGCTGAAGGACATAATGATGTAAAACGGCATGCATAACATTTAATGGACAGGTACAGAACTACATTTACTAAATCAACATAAAGAAAAGACCACACATAGCATGAATAGACAGGTACAGATCTACATACATTTCTAAGAACAAACACCCGTTTTTATATTCTTATGCCTTATCCATCCATGCAACATGTACTCATAATGCCGGCTACACTGCGGTCATCTATTTTTGTCATTTGCTTGCCGTTACAATCGCAGGTCCTTATCCTAATCGTGTTCTGTAAACACTAGCGAGAATCCCACAACATTAGGAGCCGCCCGTGTCCTTGGTTCTCCCGCTTTGACGTCAGTACTATTCCTAACAATGTTATTCATAAGTGTTACTGAACGCAATGGAAATGCAACAATTCCTCCAGCTAAGGCGCCAAACACAGTTGTCATGTGGACTTTTCAGAGGTCCATCGGACGAGCTTCACTTACGTCCTTCGCCCTGTATAGTGCACAGAAATGAGCTAAAGCAATGAACTAAGCCTGGTTAATGGGTTAAATGGAGTATATTGCAACAGTTTGCAGTCTACCACCCGTAAAGGGTTAGCTAAGGTGTAGTGTGCATGGACTTTGGACGTATCCGTAAAATGAATCAAGTCCCCTCTACGTTCCCCGTGCCCCACTCACTCCCAGCAGCACCCGCGCCGTCACGCACAAAATCAGAATACACTTTCATACACTTCAATCAAACGTTGCTCTGCTGACTAACATCGGGAAACTGACCGGCCTGTCATATGGAGCAGCACGTCCTTGCTCTGCTGAGGCATCGCTTTCTCTGAGCACGCCCTGATGCCAAGGGCACATCTTGTCTTGAGCATTAACCCAAACACCAGATGTGCTCGGGAGAGAGATGCTACAGCTACTTAGGGCAGTCTGTCTCTTTTGATATTCTGTGGCATTAAGGCAAGGAGGGACACGAGGTTGGCCGCGCTGCACTGGGAGACAGCTGGTGCAGAAATATGTATGTCCCCTGCAAACGTGGCCACCGAGGTGTGTGTGTGTGTGTGTGATGCATGTTGTGTTCTAACTATATATTACATATGTGACTTTCAGCACCGACTAGTGCGGCGCGCAGGCCATTTTATTAGTTGTTGCCGTGCGCGAGAGTGACTGTGTGTGTACCCGTTTGTGCTTTGAATCCTAGCGGTAGACGTGTCCCGGCTATTGCCCTCCAATGTTACGTGAGCCTATGTGCGGATTGAGTACGCAAAAACACACACACCCTTCCGTTAGTGTCCGGTAAACGGCAGCAGCCCTCTGCATACACCATGGAGAGAGAGAGAGACCGGGATAGAGAATGACTGCTCTTTCACCTTCACCCCATATAGACCTAAATGAGATGATGTACCGTCTCCACTCTTTTAACCTCCTAACCTAAAGGACCTGTCTTTAGCTGACTCTCCCTTGCAAGTTCTGCAGTAGTGGCTAGAATGGAAGGGAGAGGGGAGGGGGGAGTGAGTTAGGGGGGTCAGTGGGAGAGAAGGGGGAGAAAGAGAAAGTGAATAGAGGAGAGTTGAAAAGCACTCTGTGACAACTGAAGACGTAAAAAGGGCTTTATGAATGTGATTAAGAGCGAATTGGACTGAAAGGCAATGGAAGAAACTCGATTGCATTTCCTTGATCCCTCGTGAGCTCTCTCTCCCGCCTCCTCAAAACCAATTGGATGAGAAGGTCAGAGTGGAGAGAAGTGGAGTCAAGGAAATGCAATTGAGATTCTCCCAATGACAGGAGAGGAGAGAGAGAAAGATGGGCAGAAAGTCTTTCTCCTGGGCCTAGTAGAGGTTAAAGCCCCAGTAAACGGCTGTCTGTGTGAAATGGGAAAACATCTTCATATTCTCATCCCATCTGTGTACCTACTCTCTGCTACCCTGTGTGACTTCACCTGTAGTGTGTACACTACTCCCTCTGTCTGGGCATGATTAAGAGTGTGCGGACAGACACAGACAGTCCTGTAGTGTGTACACAACCCCCCCCTCTCCCTCTGTGGCTGATTTAACCACACACACCCACCACAGCAGGAGCTTGCCTCTTGGTAGCAGGTGTCACTCACAGCTCGTTACCCCTGGCAGGGTTGATCATTCCGTTTGGATAGCAATAAGGCACACCTCACTGGGAGGGGGAGAGAGTGGCATGGAGGGAGCAAGCAAGCGGGAGAGGGAGATGAGGAATTGCACTGCAATGAGAAACCCTAGAAAATTGTGTGCTTGTGATGGAGAAATAGATTTGTCTTCTGTCCGTACCTGTCTATGAATGATGTTACATGATGCAGCTGAGGGACTTACTGTATACTGGGCTGCGATCTGTTATGTGAGTGTGTTCCGGAAGGTGAGCATAGCTAGCACTGTGTATACATGTGGTCCTGAGGGTGTATGATTATAGGAGAGAAACCTGACAGCCTCTACTTTGTGTGTGTGTGTGTGTGTGACATGTACTGATGATGTGTGTTTGTCCACAGATATGACTACAGAGAGATGCTGCACAACTCCACTTTCTGCCTGGTGCCTCGGGGCAGACGCCTGGGATCCTTTCGCTTCCTGGAGGCACTGCAAGTGAGTGGGCCCATACACACAGGCACACAGGCACAGAGATTGACTCCTTAAGATTCCCGGCGGCACTGCAGTTGAATGGGCTTCGACACACGCCGACAGTGCCGTCGGAAAGTATTCAGACCCCTTGACTTTTTCCACATTTTGTTACATTCAAAAATGGATTAAATTAAACAATCTCCTCATGAATCTACACGCAATACCCCATAATGACGAAGCGGAAACAGATTTTTTTTTTAAATGTTATGTTTGCAAATGTATTAAAAACTAAAAACATATCATATTTACATAAGTGTTCAGACCCTTTGCTATGAGACTAAAAATGTAGTTCAGGTGCATCCTGTTTCCATTATTCATCCTTGAGATGTTTCTATAACTTGATTGGAGGCCAGTGGTGGTAAATTCAATTGATTGGACATGATTTGTAAAGGCAGCTGTCTATATAAGGTCCCGCAGTTGACAGTGCATGTCAGAGCAAAAACCAAGCCCTGAGCACTCCGTCAATTAGGCCTTTATGGTAGAGGGCCTTTTCTCTGTGAAAGGCACATGACAGCCCGCTTTAAGTTTGCCAAAAGGCACCTAAAGACTCTCAGACCATGAGAAACAAGATTCTCTGGTCTGATGAAACCAAAATTGAACTCTTTGACCTGAATGCCAAATGTCCCAATTGGAGAAACCTGGAACTATCCCTACGGTGAAGC
>NC_056441.1:39751742-39769737 GCF_018296145.1 Oncorhynchus tshawytscha
GGTTAGTAGTGGTGGTCAGCAGCTGTGTGGTTGTGGTTAGTAGTGGTGGTGGGTTAAGTGGTTGTGGTAAGTAGTGGTGGTCAGCAGTTGGTTGTGGTTAGTAGTGGTGGTCTGCAGCTGGTGGTTAGTAGTGGTGGTGTGCTGGTTTGGTTAGTAGTGGTGGTCTGCAGCTGTGTGGTTAGTAGTGGTGGTCTGCAGCTGTGGTTAGTAGTGTGGTCTGCAGTTGTGTGGTCAGTGGTTAGTAGTGGTGGTCTGCAGCTGTGTGGTTAGTAGTGGTGGTCTGCAGCTGTGTGGTTAGTAGTGGTGGTCTGCAGCTGTGTGGTTAGTAGTGGTAATCTGCAGCTGTGTGGTTAGTAGTGGTGGTGCAGCTGTGTGGTTAGTAGTGGTAATCAGCAGCTGTGTGGTTAGTAGTGGTGGTCTGCAGCTGTGTGGTTGTAGTGGTAATCTCAGCAGCTGTGTGTGGTTAGTAGTGGTCAGCAGCTGTGTGATTAGTAGTGGTGGTCTGCAGCTGTGTGGTTAGTAGTGGTAATCTGCAGCTGTGTGGTTAGTAGTGGTGGTCAGCAGCTGTGTGGTTAGTAGTGGTGGTCAGCAGCTGTGTGGTTAGTAGTGGTAATCAGCAGCTGTGTGGTGGTTTGTAGTGGTAGTCAGCTGTGGTGTGGTTAGTAGTGGTGTTCAGCAGCTGTGTGGTTGTGGTTAGTAGTGGTGGTCAGCAGCTGTGTGGTTGTGGTTAGTAGTGGTGGTCAGCAGCTGTGGTTGTGGTTAGTAGTGGTTCAGCAGCTGTGCGGTTGTGGTTAGTAGTGGTGGTCAGCAGCTGTGTGGTTAGTAGTGGTGGTCAGCAGTTGTGTGGTTAGTAGTGGTGGTCAGCAGCTGTGGTGGTTAGTAGTGGTGGTCAGCAGATGGTGGTTGTGGTCAGCGCAGTGTGTGGTTAGTAGTGGTAATCAGCAGCTGTGTGGTCAGCAGTGTGTGTGGTTAGTAGTGGTGGTCAGCAGCTGTGGTTTGGTAGTGGTGGTCAGCAGATGTGGTTGTGGTTAGTAGTGGTGGTCAGCAGCTGTGGATGTGGTTAGCAGCTGTGTGGATTGTGGTTATAGTGGTGGTCAGCAGTGTGGTTGCGTTATAATGGTGGCCAGGAGCTGTGGTTGTGGTTAGTAGTGGTGGTCAGCAGCTGTTGTGGTTAGTAGTGGTGGTCAGCAGCTGTGTGGTTGGTAGTGGTGGTAGGAGCAGCGGTTGTGGTCAGTAGTGGTGGTCAGCAGCTGTGGTTGTGGTTAGTAGTGGTGGTCAGCAGCTGTGTGGGTTAGTAGTGGTGGTCAGCAGCTGTGTGGTTAGTAGTGGTGTTCAGCAGCTGTGTGGTTAGTAGTGGTGGTCAGCAGTGTGGTGTGGTTAGTAGTGGTGGTCAGCAGCTGTGGTTGTGGTTAGTAGTGGTGGTCAGCAGCTGTGTGGTTAGTAGTGGTGGTCAGCAGCTGTGTGGTTAGTAGTGGTGGTCAGCAGCTGTGGTTGTGGTTAGTAGTGGTGGTCAGCAGCTGTGGTTGTGGTTAGTAGTGGTGGTCAGCAGCTGTGTGGTTGTGTAGTGGTGGTCAGCAGTGGTAGTGGTGGTCAGCAGCTGTGTGGTTAGTAGTGGTGGTCAGCGGCTGTGTGGTTAGTAGTGGTGGTCAGCAGCTGTGTGGTTAGTAGTGGTCAGCAGCTGGGGTGTGGTTAGTAGTGGTGGTCAGCAGCTGTGTGGTTAGTAGTGGTGGTCAGCAGCTGTGTGGTTAGTAGTGGTGGTCAGCAGCTGTGTGGTTAGTAGTGGTGGTCAGCAGCTGTGTGGTTAGTAGTGGTGGTCAGCAGCTGTGTGGTGTGGTTAGTAGTGGTGGTCAGCAGCTGTGTGGTGTGGTAGTGGTGTTCAGCAGCTGTGGCTGTGGTTATGTGGTTAGTGTGGTTCAGCAGCTGTGTGGTTGTGGTTAGTAGTGGTGGTCAGCAGCTGTGTTGTGGTTAGTAGTGGTGGTCAGCAGTTGTGGTTGTGGTAGTAGTGGTGGTCAGCAGGTGTGTGGTTAGTAGTGGTGGTCATCAGCTGTGGTTGTGGTTAGTAGTGGTGGTCATCAGTTAGTGGTGTGGTCAGCAGTATGGTTGTAGTGGTGGTCAGCAGTTGTGTGGTTGTGGTTAGTAGTGTTGGTCAGCAGTTGTGTGGTTGTGGTTAGTAGTGGTGGTCAGCAGTTGTGTGGTTGTGGTTAGTAGTGGTGGTCAGCAGGTGTGTGGTTGTGGTTAGTAGTGGTGGTCAGCAGTTGTGTGGGTGTGGTTAGTAGTGGTGGCAGCAGTTGTGTGGTTGTGGTTAGTAAGTGGTGGTCAGCAGATGTGTGGTTAGTAGTGGTGGTCAGCAGCTATGTGGTTAGTAGTGGTGGTCAGCAGGTGTGTGGTTATGGTCAGCAGTTGGTGGTCAGCAGCTGTGGTTGTGGTTAGTAGTGGTGGTCAGCAGCTGTGTGTGGTTAGTAGTGGTGGTCAGCAGTTGTGTGGTTGTGGTTAGTGGTGGTCAGCAGCTTGTGGTTAGTAGTGGTGGTCAGCAGCTGTGTGGTTAGTAGTGGTGTCAGCAGCTGTGTGGTTGTGGTGGTCTGCAGCGGTTGTGGTTAGCAGTGGTGGTCAGCGGTTGTGGTTAGTAGTGGTGGTCAGCAGCTGTGTGGTTAGTAGTGGTGGTCAGCAGTTTGGTGTGGTTAGTAGTGGTGGTCAGCTGTTGTGTGGATGTGGTTAGTAGTGGTGGTCAGCAGGCTGGATGTGGTTAGTAGTGGTAGTCAGCAGCTGTGTGGTTGTGGTTAGTAGTGGTGGTCAGCAGCTATGTGGTTAGTAGTGGTGGTCAGTAGCTGTGTGGTTAGTTGTGTGGCTAGTAGTGGTTGTCAGCAGTTGTGTGGCTAGTAGTGGTGGTCAGCAGCTGTGTGGTTGTGGTTAGTAGTGGTGGTCAGCAGTTATGTGGTTGTGGTTAGCAGTGGTGGTCAGCAGTTGTGGCTGTAGTGGTGGTCAGTAGTTATGTGGTGTGGCCAGCAGTTGTGGTTGTGGTTAGTAGTGCTGGTCAGCAGCTATGTGGTTAGTAGTGGTGGTCAGCAGCTGTGTGGTTAGTAGTGGTGTCAGCAGTTGTGTGGCTAGTAGTGGTGGTCAGCAGGTGTGTGGTTAGTAGTGTTGGTCATCAGCTGTGTGGTTGTGGTTAGTAGTGTTGGTCATCAGTTTATGGTTAGTGGTGTTGGTCAGCAATTATGGTTAGTAGTGTTGGTCAGCAGTTGTGTGGTTGTGGTTAGTAGTGTTGGTCAGCAGTTGTGTGGTTGTGGTTAGTAGTGGTGGTCAGCAGTTGTGTGGTTGTGGTTAGTAGTGGTGGTCAGCAGTTGTGTGGTTGTGGTTAGTAGTGGTGGTCAGCAGTTGTGTGGTTGTGGTTAGTAGTGGTGGTCAGCAGTTTGTGTGGTTGTGGTTAGTAGTGGTGGTCAGCAGTTGTGTGGTTGTGGTTAGAAGTGGTGGTCAGCAGATGTGTGGTTAGTAGTGGTGGTCAGCAGCTATGTGGTTAGTAGTGGTGGTCAGCAGGTGTGTGGTTATGGTCAGCAGTTGTGTGGTTGGTTGGTGGTTGTGGTCAGCAGCTGTGGTTGTGGTTAGTAGTGGTGGTCAGCAGCTGTGTGGTTGTGGTTAGTAGTGGTGGTCAGCAGTTGTGTGGTTGTGGTTAGTAGTGGTGGTCAGCTTGGTTGTGGTTAGTAGTGGTGGTCAGGCAGCTGTGTGGTTAGTAGTGGTGGTCAGCAGGTGTGGGTTGTGGTGGTCAGCAGGTGTGTGGTTGTGGTTAGCAGTGGTGGTCAGCAGGTTGTGGTTGTAGTGGTGGTCAGCAGCTGTGTGGTTGTGGTTAGTAGTGGTGGTCAGCTGTTGTTTGGATGTGGTTAGTAGTGGTGGTCAGCTGTTGTGTGGATGTGGTTAGTAGTGGTGGTCAGCAGTTGTGTGGATGTAGTTAGTGGTGTGGTCAGCAGCTGTGTGGTTAGTCAGTGGTGGTCAGCAGCTGTGTGGTTAGTTAGTGGTGGTCAGCAGCTGTGTGGTGTGGTTAGTAGTGGTGGTCAGCAGCTGTGTGGTTGGTCATGGTGGTCAGCAGCTGTGTAGTGGTGGTCAGCACCTGTGGTTGTGGTTAGTAGTGGTGGTCAGCTGTTGTGTTGATGTGGTTAGTAGTGGTCAGCAGCTGTGTGGTGTGGTTAGTAGGTGTGGTCAGCAGCTGTGTGGTTGGTCATGGTGGTCAGCAGCTGTGTAGTGGTGGTCAGCAGCTGTGGTTGTGGTTAGTAGTGGTGGTCAGCTGTTGTTTGGATGTGGTTAGTAGTGGTGGTCAGCTGCTGGATGTGGTTAGTAGTGGTGGTCAGCAGCTGTGTGGTTGTGGTTAGTAGTGGTGGTCAGCAGCTGTGTGGTTGGTGGTTCAGCAGCTGTGTAGTGGTGGTCAGCACCTGTGGTTGTGGTTAGTAGTGGTGGTCAGCTGCTGTGGATGTGGTTAGTAGTGGTGGTCAGCAGCTGTGTGGTTGTGGTTAGTAGTGGTGGTCAGCAGCTGTGTGGTTAGTAGTGGTGGTCAGCAGCTGTGTGGTTGTGGTTAGTAGTGGTGGTCAGCAGCTGTGGTTGTGGTTAGTAGTGGTGGTCAGCAGCTGTGTGGTTGTGGTTAGTAGTGGTGGTCAGCAGCTTGTGGTTAGTCAGTGGTGGTCCAGCAGTTGTGTGGTTGTGGTTAGTAGTGGTGGTCAGCAGCTGGTGTGGTTGTGGTTAGTAGTGGTGGTCAGCAGTTGTGTGGTTGTGGTGTAGTAGTGGTGGTCAGCAGTTGTGTGGTTGTGGTTAGTAGTGGTGGTCAGCAGTTGTGTGGTTGTGGTTAGTAGTGGTGGTCAGTTGTGGTTGTGGTTAGTAGTGGTGGTCAGCAGCTGTGTGGTTGTGGTTAGTAGTGGTGGTCAGCAGCTGTGTGGTTAGTAGTGGTGTTCAGTAGCTGTGTGGTTAGGTAGTGGTGGTCTGCAGCTGTGTGGTTGTGGTTAGTAGTGGTGGTCAGCAGGTGTGTGGTTGTAGTTAGTGTGTGGTCAGCGTGTGTGGTTGTGGTTAGGTGTGGTGGTCAGCAGGTGTGTGGTTGCGGTGCTCAGCAGTTGTGTGGTTGTGGTTAGCAGTGGTGGTCAGCGGTGTGTGGTTAGTAGTGGTGGTCAGCAGCTGGTTGTGGTTAGTAGTGGTGGTCAGCAGCTGTGTGGTTGTGGTTAGTAGTGTGGTCAGCAGCTGTGTGGTTAGTAGTGGTGGTCAGCAGCTGTTGTGGTTAGTAGTGGTGGTCAGCAGTTGTGTGGCTAGTAGTGGTGGTCAGCAGCTGTGTGGTTGTGGTTAGTAGTGGTGTTCAGCAGTTATGTGTGGTTAGCAGTGGTGGTCAGCAATTGTGGGTAGTGTGGTCAGTAGTTATGTGGTTGTGCCAGCAGGTGTGGTTGTGGTTAGTAGTGCTGTTCAGCAGCTATGTGGTTAGTAGTGGTGGTCAGCAGCTGTGTGGTTAGTAGTGGTGTCAGCAGTTGTGTGGTTAGTAGTGGTGGTCAGCAGGTGTGTGGTTAGTAGTGTTGGTCATCAGCTGCTGGTTGTGGTTAGTAGTGTTGGTCATCAGTTATGGTTAGTGGTGTTGGGTTAGTAGTGGTGGTCAGCAGCTGTGTGGTTAGTAGTGGTGTTCAGCAGCTGTGTGGTTAGTAGTGGTGGTCAGCAGCTGTGTGGTTGTGGTTAGTAGTGGTGGTCAGCAGTTGTGTGGTTGTGGTTAGTAGTGGTGGTCAGCAGTTGTGTGGGTGTGGTTAGTAGTGGTGGTCAGCAGTTGTGTGGTTGTGGTTAGTAGTGGTGTCAGCTGTGGTTAGTAGTGGTGTCAGCAGCTGTGTGGTTAGTAGTGGTGGTCAGCAGCTGTGTGGTTAGTGGTCAGCAGCTGTGTGGTTGTGGTTGGTGTGGTCAGCAGCTGTGGTTGTGGTTAGTAGTGGTGGTCAGCAGCTGTGTGGTGTGGTTAGTAGTGGTGTTCAGCAGCTGTGGTGGTTAGTAGTGGTGTCAGCAGCTGTGTGGTTAGTAGTGGTGGTCAGCAGCTGTGTGGTTAGTAGTGGTGTCCAGCAGTTGTGGTGGTTCAGTAGTGGTGTTCAGCAGCTGTTGTGGTTAGTAGTGGTGTCCAGCAGCTGTGTGGTTGTGGTTAGTAGTGGTGGTCAGCAGATGTGGTTAGGTGGTCAGCTGGTGTTCAGTGGATGTGGTTAGTAGTGGTGGTCAGCAGCTGTGTGGATGTGGTTAGTAGTGGTGGTCAGCAGCTGTGTGGTTGTGGTTAGTAGTGGTGGTCAGCAGCTGTGTGGTTAGTAGTGGTGGTCAGTAGCTGTGTGGTTAGTGTGTAGTAGTAGTGGTGTCAGCAGCTGTGTGGTTAGTAGTGGTGGTCAGCAGCTGTGGTTGTGGTTAGTAGTGGTGGTCAGCAGATGTGGTTGGTAGTGGTGGTCAGCAGCTGTGGTGGTGTGGTTAGTGGTGTGGTCAGCAGTGGTTGTGGTTAGTAGTGGTGGTCAGCAGCTATGTGGTTAGTAGTGTGGTCAGCAGCTGTGGTTAGTAGGTGTCCAGCTGTGGTTAGTAGTGTTGGTCAGCAGCTGTGGTTAGTAGTGGTGGTCAGCTGTGGTTAGTGGTGTCCAGTCATCAGCTGTGGTTAGTAGTGTTGGTCATCAGCTGTGTGGTTGTGGTTAGTAGTGGTGTTCAGCAGCTGTGTGGTTGTGGTTAGTAGTGGTGGTCAGCAGCTGTGTGGTTGTGGTTAGTAGTGGTGGTCAGGTTGTGTGGTTGTGGTTAGTAGTGGTGGTCAGCAGCTGTGTGGTTGTGGTTAGTAGTGGTGGTAAGCAGCTGTGTGGTTGTGGTTAGTAGTGGTGGTCAGCAGCTGTGTGGTTAGTAGTGGTGGTCCAGCAGCTGTGTGGTTAGTAGTGGTGGTCAGCAGGTGTGTGGTTGTGGTTAGTAGTGGTGGTCAGCAGCTGTGTGGTGGTTAGTTAGTAGTGGTGGTCAGCAGGTGTGTGGTGGTTAGTAGTGGTGGTCAGCAGTTGTGTGGTTGTAGTGGTGGTCAGCAGTTGTGTGGTTGTGGTTAGTAGTGGTGGTCAGCAGTTGTGTGGTTGTGGTTAGTAGTGGTGGTCAGCAGTTGTGTGGTTGTGGTTAGTAGTGGTGGTCAGCAGTTGTGGTTAGTAGTGGTGGTCAGCAGCTGTGGTTTAGTAGTGGTGGTCAGCAGCTATGTGGTTAGTAGTGGTGGTCAGCAGTTGTGTGGTTAGTAGCTGTGGCCAGCAGTGTGTGGTTGTGGTTAGTAGTTGTGGTCAGCAGCTGTGTGGTTGGTTGTGGTGGTCAGCAGGTATGTGGTTGTGGTTGTAGTTGTGGTCAGCAGCTGTGTGGTTGGTCATGGTGGTCAGCAGCTGTGGTGTTGGTTAGTAGTGGTGGTCAGCAGCTGTGTGGTTGGTCGTGGTGGTCAGCAGCTGCGTGGTTATGGTCAGCAGCTGCGTGGTTGTGGTTAGTGGTTGTGGTCAGCAGTTGTGTGGGTGTGGTTGGTGGTTGTGGTCAGGTTGTGGTTAGTAGTGGTGGTCAGCAGCTGTGTGGTTGTGGTTAGTAGTGCTGGTCAGCAGCTATGTGTGGCTGTGTGGTTAGTAGTGGTGGTCAGCAGTTGTGTGGCTAGTGTGGTGGTCAGCAGCTGTGTGGTTGTGGTTAGTGGTGGTCAGCAGTTGTGTGGTTGTAGTTAGTAGTGGTGGTGGGCAGCTGTGTGGTTGTGGTTAGTAGTGGTGGTGGGCAGTTGCTGGTTGTGGTTAGTAGTGGTGGTGGGCAGTTGTGTGGTTGTGGTTAGTAGTGGTGGTGGGCAGTTGTGTGGTTGTGGTTAGTAGTGGTGGTCAGCAGTTGTGTGGTTGTGGTTAGTAGTGGTGGTCAGCAGTTGTGGTTAGTAGTGGTGGTCAGCAGCTGTGTGGTTAGTAGTGGTGTTCAGTGTGGTTAGTAGCTGTGGTCAGCAGTTGTGTGGTTGTGGTAGTGGTGGTCAGCAGTGTGTGGTTGTGGTTAGTAGTGGTGTTCAGCAGGTGTGTGGTTGTGGTTAGTAGTGGTGGTCAGCAGCTGTGTGGTTGTGGTTAGTAGTGTTGGTCAGTGGGTGGTGTTGGTCAGCAATTGTGGTTAGTAGGTTCAGTAGTGGTGGTTAGTAGTGTTGGTCAGCAGCTGTGTGGTTGTGGTTAGTAGTGGTGGTCAGCAGGTGTGTGGTTGTGGTTAGTAGTGGTGGTCAGCAGTTGTGGTGGTCAGCAGGTTGTGGTTAGTAGTGGTGGTCAGCAGCAGGTGTGTGGTTGTGGTTAGTAGTGGTGGTCAGCAGTTGTGTGGTTTGTGGTGGTCAGCAGTTGTGTGGTTGGTGGTCAGCAAGTGTGTGGTTGTGGTTAGTAGTGCTGGTCAGCAGCTGTGGTTAGTTAGTGGTGGTCAGCAGTGCTGGTTGTGGTTAGTAGTGGTGGTCAGCTGTGTGGTGTGGTTAGTAGTGGTGGTCAGCAGTTATGTGGTTGTGGTTAGCAGTGGTGGTCAGCAGTTGTGGCTAGTAGTGGTGGTCAGTAGTTAGTGGTTGTGGCCAGCAGTTGTGGTTGTGGTTAGTAGTGCTGGTCAGCAGCTATGTGGTTAGTAGTGGTGGTCAGTAGCTGTGTGGTTAGTAGTAGTTGTCAGCAGCTGTGGTTGTGGTTAGTAGTGGTGGTCATCAGCTGTGTGGTTGTGGTTAGTAGTGTTGGTCATCAGTTATGGTCAGTGGTGTTGGCAGCTATGGTTAGTAGTGTCAGTCAGCTGTGTGGTTAGTTAGTGGTGGTCAGCAGTTGTGTGGCTAGTTAGTAGTGGTGGTCAGCAGTTGTGTGGTTGTGGTTAGTAGTGGTGGTCAGCAGTTGTGTGGTTGGTTAGTAGTGGTGGTCAGCAGTTGTGTGGTTGTGGTTAGTGGGCAGTGGTGGTGTGGCAGTTGTGTGGTGTGTGGTTAGTAGTGGTGGTGGGCAGTTGTGGTGGTCAGCAGTGTGTGGTAGTGTGGTGGTGAGTCAGCAGTTGTGTGGTTGTGGTTAGTAGTGGTGGTCAGCAGCTGTGTGGTTGTGGTTAGTAGTGGTGGTCAGCAGTTGTGGTTAGTAGTGGTGGTCAGCAGCTGTGGTGTGGTGTGGTGTGTGGTTGTGGTGGTCAGCAGGTGTGTGGTTGTGGTTAGCAGTGGTGGTCAGCAGGTGTGTGGTTGTGGTTCAGCAGCTGGTGGTCAGCAGGATGTGGTTGGTTGGTGGTGGTCAGCAGGTGTGTGGTAGTAGTGGTGGTGTGTGTGTGGATGTGGTTAGTAGTGGTGCTCAGCAGTTGTGTGGTTGTGGTTAGCAGTGGTGGTCAGCAGTTGTGGTTAGTAGTGGTGGTCAGCAGCTGTGTGGTTGGTTAGTAGTGCTGGTCAGCAGTTGTGTGGCTAGTAGTGGTGGTCAGCAGTGGTTGTGGTTAGTGGTGGTCAGCAGTTATGTGGTTGTGGTTAGCAGTGGTGGTCAGCAGTTGTGGCTAGTAGTGTGGTTAGTTATGTGGTTGTGGCCAGCAGTTGTGGTTGTGGTTAGTAGTGCTGGTCAGCAGCTATGTGGTTAGTAGTGGTGGTCAGTAGCTGTGTGGTTAGTGGTTGTCAGCAGTTGTGTGGCTAGTAGTGGTGGTCAGCAGGTGTGTGGTTAGTAGTGTTGGTCATCAGCTGTGTGGTTGTGGTTAGTAGTGGTGGTCAGCAGTTAGTGTGTTGGTGTGGTTAGTAGTGTTGGTCAGCAGCTGTTGTGGTTGTCAGCAGTTGTGTGGTTGTGGTTAGTAGTGGTGGTCAGCAGCTGTTGTGGTTAGTAGTGGTGGTCAGCAGTGGTTGTGGTCAGCAGCTGTGGTTGTGGTTAGTAGTGGTGGTCAGCAACTGTGTGGTTGTGGTTGTAGTACTAATCAGCAGCTATGTGTTGGTTCAGGAGCTGTGTGGTTGTAGTGGTCAGCAGGTGTGTGGTTGTGGTGGTCAGCAGGTGTGTGGTTGTGGTTAGCAGTGGTGGTGGTGTGGTTAGTAGTGGTGGTCAGCAGCTGTGTAGATGTGGTTAGTCGTGGTGGTCAGCTGTTGTGTGGATGGTTAGTAGTGGTGGTCAGCAGCTGTGTGGTTGTGGTTAGTAGTGGTGGTCAGCAGCTGTGTGGTTGTGGTTAGTTGTGGTGGCAGCTGTGTGGTTGGTCATGGTGGTCAGCAGCTGTGGATGTGGTTAGTAGTGGTGGTCAGCACTGTGTTGGATGTGGTTAGTAGTGGTGGTCAGCTGTTGTGTTGATGTGGTTAGTAGTGGTGGTCAGCAGCTGTGTGGTTGTGGTTAGTAGTTGTGGTCAGCAGCTGTGTAGTTGGTCATGGTGGTCAGCAGCTGTGTGGTTATGGTTGTAGTGGTGGTCAGCAGCCTGTGGCTGTGGTTAGTAGTGGTGGTCAGCAGCTGTGTGGTTGGTCATGGTGGTCAGCAGCTGTGTAGTGGTGGTCAGCACCTGTGGTTGTGGTTAGTAGTGGTGGTCAGTTGTTGTGTGGATGTGGTTAGTAGTGGTGGTCAGCAGCTGTGTGGTTGTGGTTAGTAGTTGTGGTCAGCAGCTGTGTGGTTGGTCATGGTGGTCAGCAGCTGTGTAGTGGTGGTCAGCACCTGTGGTTGTGGTTAGTAGTGGTGGTCAGCTGTTGTGTGGATGTGGTTAGTAGTGGTGGTCAGCAGCTGTGTGGTTGTGGTTAGTAGTTGTGGTCAGCAGCTGTGTGGTTGGTCATGGTGGTCAGCAGCTGTGTAGTGGTGGTGTGGTTAGTCAGCTGTGTGGTTATGGTTAGTAGTGGTGGTCAGCAGCTGTGTGGTTGTGGTTAGTAGTTGTGGTCAGCTGTTGTGTTGATGTGGTTAGTAGTGGTGGTCAGTGGTTGTGGTTAGTAGTGGAGTGATGTGGTCAGTGGCAGCTGTGTGGTTGTGGTTAGTAGTTGTGGTCAGCAGCTGTGTGGTTGTGGTTAGTAGTTGTGGTCAGCAGCTGTGTGGTTGGTCATGGTGGTCAGCAGCTGTGTAGTGGTGGTCAGCACCTGTGGTTAGTAGTGGTGGGTAGCAGCTGTGTGGTTGTGGTTAGTAGTGGTCAGCTGTTGTGTGGATGTGGTTAGTGGTGGTGGTCAGCTGTTGTGTGGATGTGGTTCGTAGTGGTGGTCAGCTGTTGTGTGGATGTGGTTAGTGGTGGTGGTCAGCTGTTGTGTGGATGTGGTTAGTAGTGGTGGTCAGCTGTTGTGTGGATGTGGTTAGTTGTGGTGGTCAGCAGCTGTGTGGTTGTGGTTAGTAGTTGTGGTCAGCAGCTGTGTAGTTGGTTGTGGTGGTCAGCAGCTGTGTGGTTATGGTTAGTAGCGGTGGTCAGCAGATGTGTGGCTGTGGTTAGTAGTGGTGGTCAGCAGGTGTGTGCATGTGGTCAGTTGTGTGATTGTAGTATAGTAGTTGTGGTCAGTAATTGTGTTCCGTAGTTGTGGTCAGTATTTTTGTGGTTGTGGACAGTTGTTTGTGGTTATTAGTTGTGGTCAGTATTTTTGTGGTTGTTGTCAGTAGTTGTGGTTTAGTAGTTTTGGTCAGTAGTTATGTAGTTGTGTTGCAGGTTCTTTAGGCCCTACATTATGGGTGTGGTCAGTAGTTGTGTATTTTTAAGGCAGCAGCTCCTCTTCCTGTGGTCCAGCTAAATTAAGGCAATATACAATTACAACATATTTCATTCCACAACAGATATTATCTGACCCTGCTGGTCATCTATGAACATTTGAACATCTTGGCCATGTTCTGTTATAATCTCCCCCCCGGCACAGCCAGAAGAGGACTGGCCACCCCTCATAGCCTGGTTCTTCTCTAGGTTTCATCCTAGGTTCTGGCCTTTCTAGGTAGTTTTTCCTAGCCACCATGCTTCTACATCTGCATTGCTTGCTGTTTGGGGTTTTAGGCTGGGTTTCTGTACAGCACCTTGAGATACAGTGCCTTGCGAAAGTATTCGGCCCCCTTGAACTTTGCGACCTTTTGCCACATTTCAGGCTTCAAACATAAAGATATAAAACTGTATTTTTTTGTGAAGAATCAACAACAAGTGGGACACAATCATGAAGTGGAACGACATTTATTGGATATTTCAAACTTTTTTAACAAATCAAAAACTGAAAAATTGGGCATGCAAAATTATTCAGCCCCTTTACTTTCAGTGCAGCGAACTCTCTCCAGAAGTTCAGTGAGGATCTCTGAATGATCCAATGTTGACCTAAATGACTAATGATGATAAATACAATCCACCTGTGTGTAATCAAGTCTCCGTATAAATGCACCTGCACTGTGATAGTCTCAGAGGTCCGTTAAAAGCGCAGAGAGCACCATGAAGAACAAGGAACACACCAGGCAGGTCCTAGATACTGTTGTGAAGAAGTTTAAAGCCGGATTTGGATACAAAAAGATTTCCCAAGCTTTAAACATCCCAAGGAGCACTGTGCAAGCGATAATATTGAAATGGAAGGAGTATCAGACCACTGCAAATCTACCAAGACCTGGACGTCCCTCTAAACTTTCAGCTCATACAAGGAGAAGACTGATCAGAGATGCAGCCAAGAGGCCCATGATCACTCTGTATGAACTGCAGAGATCTACAGCTGAGGTGGGAGACTCTGTCCATAGGACAACAAATCAGTCGTATTGCACAAATCTGGCCTTTATGGAAGAGTGGCAAGAAGAAAGCCATTTCTTAAAGATATCCATAAAAAGTGTTGTTTAAAGTTTGCCACAAGCCACCTGGGAGACACACCAAACATGCGGAAGAAGGTGCTCTGGTCAGATGAAACCAAAATGGAACTTTTTGGCAACAATGCAAAAAGTTATGTTTGGCGTAAAAGCAACACAGCTCATCACCCTGAACACACCATCCCCATTGCCAAACATGGTGGTGGCAGCATCATGGTTTGGGCCTGCTTTTCTTCAGCAGGGACAGGGAAGATGGTTAAAATTGATGGGAAGATGGATGGAGCCAAATACAGGACCATTCTGGAAGAAAACCTGATGGAGTCTGCAAAAGACCTGAGACTGGGATGGAGATTTGTCTTCCAACAAGACAATGATCCAAAACATAAAGCAAAATCTACAATGGAATGGTTCAAAAATAAACATATCCAGGTGTTAGAATGGCCAAGTCAAAGTCCAGACCTGAATCCAATCGAGACTCTGTGGAAAGAACTGAAAACTGCTGTTCACAAATGCTCTCCATCCAACCTCACTGAGCTCGAGCTGTTTTGCAAGGAGGAATGGGAAAACATTTCAGTCTCTCGATGTGCAAAACTGATAGAGACATACCCCAAGCGACTTACAGCTGTAATCACAGCAAAAGGTGGCACTACAAAGTATTAACTTAAGGGGGCTGAATAATTTTGCACGCCCAATTTCCGTTTTTGATTTGTTAAAAAGTTTGAAATATCCAATAAATGTCGTTCCACTTCATGATTGTGTCCCACTTGTTGTTGATTCTTCACAAAAAAATACAGTTTTATATATTTTTGTTTGAAGCCTGAAATGTGGCAAAAGGTCGCAAAGTTCAAGGGGGCCGAATACTTTCGCAAGGCACTGTATCAGCTGATGTAAGAAGGGCTTTATAAATACATTTGATTGATTGATTTCACAATATGTTATCGGCTCTATGTAGTACTGTGCGCCTCCCAGTCTGTTGTGGACTTGGGGACTGTGAAGAGACCTCTGGTGGCATATTGTGTGTTCAGTAGTTGTGTGGTTATGGTCAGTAGTTGAGTTGGTAAGCAGTGTTGTGGTCAGTAGGATTTGTAAGTAGGTCTGTGGTTCAGTATATGTGTGGTTGTGCTAGGTAGCAGAGGTCAGTATTTGTGGTTTATTAATTTTTGTCAGTAGTTGTGTGTTGCAGGTTCTTTTGGCCTTACAGTATTGTTATGACGTGCCCGTTTTGGGTGAGGATCATAACCCCCTCTCTCTCCCGCCACAGGTTTATGATGGTCGTAAATACCGAAACTCCTTTCCCCACTCTGCCAAAATGAAGGTTGAGAATCCCTTAGTTACCACAGAGAAAGACTGCAGTACGGTAACCTCAAAAGGTTGAATAATGTAACAATGTTTCTGTATTCCAACCAGTTGAAATTGTCTGTGGGTAGTACTCAAAGAACAAACATGTCAAACTCCTTACTAATTTGTAATCTAACTACCACAGCAGAACGTCATAACTGTTTCTCTGAATGTGTATATTTCTCAGTTACCAGATTTACATCTAAATATTGTGGAACGTATATGGTTAAATATGAAACTATTTGTGAGAAGATGAAAGATGTTAACATTTTCTCATTGAGAAGGCTTTTTCAAATGAAGTTTAACTTGTCGGTGACCCCACTCCATGAACACAGACATTGACATCGGCGACATGTAACGCCCCCTTTTCTACGCCAGTATAAAAACCACTTCCAGCGAAATTTACATTAGACCAGAAAACATGGGAAGCTATCGCTACATGTTGAAATGGTTGGCAACTCTACCAAAGGACAAGACCAAAGAACGTGGAGATCATCCCCACACTGAAAGAGTTAAGAAATCTACAAACTAAAGACCAATTATTCAGGCTGCAGCTGTTTAAATACTTTAGTCTGGTAAAGGCATTTGATCTAAGAACAATGGTACTCGGAAAGATCCATTCTCAAGAACATTTCTGAATGGTACTCTGATGTATCCATTATAACAAGCTACAACTACAAAAGACTGATTTCTGGTGGACAAACCAGTGACTTTCTGTTGACAATCTATCCAGCAGACGGACCGGCGATCACAGAGGACAACAAAGGCTTACACTCATAAAATATGTACTGTACATTGGATTACTAAAATCCAAATGAGCAGTTGTTAGGGTGCTAAATATCCATATTTACGATGGACGTATTCAACTGTATGTATGCATGTATGTAGTGGGTTCATGTTGTTCTCCCGCTCTTTCTTATCGGTCCCCACCCCTTTACTTTGTCTACCAAGACGTCATATCGGTTTCGTCCACGAGGGACTTTTCTTTGTATCATGTTAGTCAATGTATGGCCTACTGTGTGGGTTTATGTGATTTGATTAGTTAGTAAATAAATAATTATACAAATTGGTTTATCGCCGATTCATGATTTATGTTATGGTTGGTGCAGATATCCAAGGGTTTGCGACGTTCAGGAATGATACTGATGAGATAACAATACATTAATAGAAGACTAATTGATAAGATAAAATAGTTAGTCGGGAAATTGCAACTCTATAAACAATTTTCCCGTGGTGCCCCGACTTCCTAGTTAATTACTATTCCGTGATTCGTTTAATCAATAGTTATGGCAATAAGGAATAGTTACACAGAGAATGGATCTGATATAACAGTCTTCACATTTAATGAGAGCAAACGCTATGACAGCATGGACATGGTCAGTAGTTGTGCGGTTCATTAGCTGGGGGCCAGTAGCTGTGTTCAGTAATTGTGGGGTTGTGTTCAGTAGTTGCGTGCGTGGGCCAGCAGCTGTGTGGTTGTGGTCAGCAGCTGTGTGGTTGTGGTCAGCAGCTGTGTTCAGTAGTTGAAGGCAGTAGTGGTCAGCAGTTGTGTTCAGTAGTTGAAGGTAGTAGTGGTCAGCAGTTGTGTGCATGGGGCAGTAAGTAACCTAGTGGTTAGAGCGTTGGGCCAGTAACCGAAAGGTTGCTAGATCGAATCCCTGAGCTGACAAAAATCTATCGTTCTGCCCCTGAACAAACTAACCCACTGTTCCTAGGCAGTCATTGTAAATAAGAGTTTGTTCTTAACTGACTTGCCTAGTTAAAAAGGTTAAATAAAAAATACATGTAAAAAAGCTCCTGACCATAACCACCGCTCCTGACCACGTCCATGCTGTAGGGCTAAAGAATTTGTAACACAATCCCACAACTACTGATCACTACTAACTAAAGCTACTAAATCACAACAACAAAAATACTGACCACAGCTAATAACCAAATAACTACCAAAACTACTGAATACAACTACTGACCACAACCACACATCTACTGACTACCATTACTGACCCCAATCACACAAATAGTTGAACACTTTTATTTATATAACCTTTATTTAACCAGGTAGGCCAGTTGAGAACAAGTTCTCATTTACAACTGCGACTTGGCCAAGATAGAGCAAAGCAGTGCGACAAAAAACCACAGAATTACACATTGGATAAACAAACAGAGTCAATAACTGTCACGCCCTGACCATAGTAAGCTGTTATTTCTCTGTGTTGGTTGCGGCATGATGGTGACTTGGGTGGGTCATCTAGGTGAATTTGTATGTCTATGTTGGACTGATATGGTTCCCAATCAGAGACAGCTGTTTATCGTTGTCTCTGATTGGGGATCATATTTAGGCAGCCATTTCACCTTTGTGTTTCGTGGGATCTTGACTGTGTAGTTGCCTGTCTGCACTTTTTGATTTAGCTTCACGGTTCGCTTGTTCATTTTGTTGGTTTATTCGGTGTTTATTCATTAAAAGAGAATGTACGCATACCATGCTGTGCCTTGGTCCGATTACTATGACGAACGCGACAATAACACAATAGAAAGATCTATATACAGTGTGTGCAAATGGAGTAAGGAGGCAATAAATAGGCCATAGTAGCGAAGTAATTACAATTTAGAAAATTAACACTAGAGTGATAGATGTGCAGATGATGATGTGCAAGTAGAAATACTGGTGTGCAAAAGAGCAAATAAGTAAATTAAAACAATATGGGGATAGGTAGTTGGTAGGTAGTTGGATGGGATATTTACAGATGGGCTGTGTACAGCTGCAGCAATCGGTAAGCTGCTCAGCTGTGGCATCAGTATTTGTGGTCAGTAGTTGTGTGGTTAATTAGTTGTGGTCAGCAGTTATGTGCTTGTGGTCAATAGTTGTGTGGTCAGTTTTGTTGTAGTCTGTGGTCAGTATTTTAGTAGTTTTGGTCAGCAGTTGTGCTTGTGGTCATTAGTTGAGTAGTACAGTAGTTGTGTACTTGTAGTCATTCGTTTTATTCAGTAGTTGTGTGGTTATGGTCAATTAGTTGAGTGATTTTGGTTCAGTAGTTGTCGATCCGTAGTAATTGTGGTCAGTAGTGTGGTTGAGGTCAGTAGTTGAGTGGTTGTGTGTTCAGTAGCTGTTGTCAGTTGTGTGGTTGTGGTCATTAGTTGTGTGGTGGTCAGTAGGAGTGTGGTTGTAGTCAGTAGGTGTGTGGTTCAGTAGTTGTGTAGTTCTGGTCAGCAGTGGTCGTTATATTTGTGGTCGTTATCAATAGTGGTTTAGTAATGTCAGTAGTTGTGTTGCAGGTTCTTTGAGGCCTACATTATGGACGTGGTCAATAGTTGTCAGTAGGTGTGAGTTTCACTATGTGCTCTCCAACCGTGTTCCAGGGGTCCTAGATCTATAGGCTGTTTAGAGTCATTTTGCCACATTAGTTGCGATATAAACCTTATTAAAACATACAGGCCTATAGCCAAAGACAGATGTGTGCGACTATGATTTGAAAAAGTTTTTTTTTTTTTTTTTTAAAGGCATGTGCCATTTCTTGCCTTAGAGGCTGCACACACTGGGCATCATTCACAAATGAAAATACATAATTCACTAACGATAATATTGTCACCCATCAGACTATTGTCAATTTAATCTAGTCTTTAAATATACCGTCATGGCCAAAAGTTTTGAGAATGACAAATATTAATTTTCAAAGTCTGCTGCCTCAGTTTGTATGATGGCAATTTGCATATTCTCCAGAATGTTATGAAGAGTGATCAGATTAATTACAAAATCCCTCTTTGCCATGCAAATTAACTGAATCCCAAAAAACATTTCCACTGCATTTCAGCCCTGCCACAAAAGGACCAGCTGACATCATGTCAGTGATTATCTTGTTAACACAGGAGTGAGTGTTGACAAGGACAAGGCTGGAGATCACTCTGTCATGCTGATTGAGTTCGAATAACAGACTGGAAGCTTCAAAAGGAGGGTGGTGCTTGGAATCATTGTTCTTCCTCTGTCAACCATGGTTACCTGCAAGAAAACA